>NC_034192.2:56116154-56156154 GCF_002021735.2 Oncorhynchus kisutch | reverse complement strand
AATCTAAATATATTTTATATTTGAGATTCTTCAAAGTAACCACCCTTTGCCTTGATGACAGCTTTGCATACTCTTGGCATTCTCTCAACCAGCTTCATGAGGTAGTCACCTGGAATGCATTTCAATTAACAGGTGTCCCTTGTTAAAATTTCATTTGTGGAATTTTTGAATGTTTGAGCCAATCCGTTGTGTTTTGACAAGTTAGGGGTTGTATACAGAAGATAGCCCTATTGGGTAAAAGACCAAGTCCATATTATGGCAAGAACAGCTCAAATAAACAAAGAGAAACGACAGTCCATCATTATTTTAAGACTTGAAGGTCAGTCAATCCGCAAAATTTCAAGAACTTTCTTCAAGTGCAGTTGCAAAACCATCAAGCGCTATGATGAAACTGGCTCTCATGAGGACCTCCACAGGAAAGGAAGACCCAGTTTATTTTATTTTTATTTTACTAGGCAAGTCAGTTAAGAAAAAAATCTTATTTTCAATGACGGCCTAGGAACAGTGGGTTAACTGCCTGTTCAGGGGCAGAACGACAGATTTGGTACCTTGTCAGCTCGGGGATTTGAACTTGAAAACTTTCGATTACTAGTCCAATGCTCTAACCACTAGGCTACCCTGCTGCCCCAGTTACCTCTGCTGCAGAGGATAAGTCCATTAGAGTTACCAGCTTCAGAAATTGCATCCCAAATAAATGCTTCACAGAGTTCAAGTAACAGGCACATCTCAACATCAACTGTTCAGAGGAGACTGCGTGAATCAAGCATTCATGGTCGAATTGCTGTAAAGGAAACACTACTAAAGGACACCAATAAGAAGAAGAGACTTGCTTGGGCCAAGAAACACGAGCAATGGACATTAGACCTTTGGAAATCTGTCCTTTGGTCTGATGAGTCCAAATTTGAGATTTGTAAGACGCAGAGTAGGTGAACTGATGATCTCCGCATGTGTGGTTCCCACTGTGAAGTATGGAGGAGGAGGTGTGATGGTGTGGGGGTGCTTTGCTGGTAACAGTGTTGGTTATTTATTTAAAATTCAAGGCACACCTAACCAACAGGCTACCACAGCATTCTGCAGTGGTACACCATCCCATCTGGTTTGCACTTAGTGGGACTATCATTTGTTTTTCAACAGGACAATGACCCAAAAACACACCTCCATGCTGTGTAAGGGCTATTTGACCAATAAGGAGAGTGATGGAGTGCTGCATCAGATGATCTGGCCTCCACAATCACCTGACCTCAACCCAATTGAGATGGTTTGGGATGAGTTGGACCACAGAGTGAAGGAAAAGCAGCCAACAAGTGCTCAACATATGTGGGAACTCCAAGATTGTTGGAAAAGCATTCCGTGTGAAGCTGGTTGAGAGAATGCCAAGAGTGTGCAAAGCTGTCATCAAGGAAAGGGTGACTACTTTGAAAAATCAAAAATATATTTTGATTTGTTTAACACTTTTTTTGGTTACCTTGTGATTCCTTCTGTGTTATTTCAAATGTTGATGTCTTCACTATTATTCTATAATGTACAAAAAGAAAAACCCTTGAATGAGTTGGTGTGTCCAAACTTTTGACTTGTACTGTGTTTTACCACAGGAGATATTTTAATAAGTAAGTAAAACCAGATGTAGACCATTGGAAAGCCTGAATTAACAGCCTTGAATTAACAGCCTGGGTGATTGTTGAATTAACAGCCTGGGTGATAGTTGAATTAACAGCCTGGGTGATAGTTGAATTAACAGCCTGGGTGATAGTTGAATTAACAGCCTGGGTGATAGTTGAATTAACAGCCTGGGTGATAGTTGAATTAACAGCCTGGGTGATAGTTGAATTAACAGCCTGGGTGATAGTTGAATTAACCGCCTGGGTGATAGTTGAATTAACCGCCTGGGTGATAGTTGAATTAACAGCCTGGGTGATAGTTGAATTAACAGCCTGGGTGATAGTTGAATTAACAGCCTGGGTGATAGTTGAATTAACAGCCTGGGTGATAGTTGAATTAACAGCCTGGGTGATAGTTGAATTAACAGCCTGGGTGATAGTTGAATTAACAGCCTGGGTGATAGTTGAATTAACAGCCTGGGTGATAGTTGAATTAACAGCCTGGGTGATAGTTGAATTAACAGCCTGGGTGATAGTTGAATTAACACCTGATAGTTGAATTAACAGCCTGGGTGATAGTTGAATTAACAGCCTGGGTGATAGTTGAATTAACAGCCTGGGTGATAGTTGAATTAACAGCCTGGGTGATAGTTGAATTATCAGCCTGGGTGATAGTTGAATTAACAGCCTGGGTGATAGTTGAATTAACAGCCTGGGTGATAGTTGAATTAACAGCCTGGGTGATAGTTGAATTAACAGCCTGGGTGATAGTTGAATTAACAGCCTGGGTGATAGTTGAATTATCAGCCTGGGTGATAGTTGAATTAACAGCCTGGGTGATAGTTGAATTAACAGCCTGGGTGATAGTTGAATTAACAGCCTGGGTGATAGTTGAATTAACAGCCTGGGTGTCGCCGGTCATGTTTTTTAATATAATTTCCTTCAAAAGAAATCGTCCGCATATTGGAAACCTTCAGCTCTTTGGTACCCAATCAGATCCCACTTATACCCAATCAGATCCCATCTATAGCATATAGGGCTTTCATTCTTTAACCCTATCAGTCCCAAGACCCCAGCCAAAATCGGCTTTTAATTTATCTGCATGCAGCCCTTATATTTAGCCTCACAATGAAGTGTTTTACCATTTCATTTTCAAAAACAGTTGCATTCATGAGTTTCATTGGCATATGTCAATAAATAAAATGAGGTCTGGCAAAGCAAAAACCTCAGGAAAAAAGGAATTTATGTCAATGCTGTAAGTACTGAATTTGTTTGCTGACTGGGAAATGAATATCCAACTAGTCAGATTAGATCAAATTAGTTTATTCGTCACATGCACAGGGTCGCAGATGTAATTGCAGGGTACAGTGAAATTCTTAAACTCCAAGCTGCAACAGTGCAGGTCAAAAAGAGAAAGTGAATGAAACAATAATGCAAATAATAAAAACATATTTATAACTGTAACAATGATAAATGTCTGTTGGGGCTGGGGGCAGGGTAAATGTCTGTTGGGGCTTGGGGCAGGGTAAATGTCTGTTGGGGCTTGGGGCAGGGTAAATGTCTGTTGGGGCTTGGGGCAGGGTAAATGTCTGTTGGGGCTGGGGGCAGGGTAAATGTCTGTTGGGGCTTGGGGCAGGGTAAATGTCTGTTGGGGCTTGGGGCAGGGTAAATGTCTGTTGGGGCTGGGGGCAGGGTAAATGTCTGTTGGGGCTGGGGGCAGGGTAAATGTCTGTTGGGGCTTGGGGCAGGGTAAATGTCTGTTGGGGCTGGGGGCAGGGTAAATGTCTGTTGGGGCTGGGGGCAGGGTAAATGTCTGTTGGGGCTTGGGGCAGGGTAAATGTCTGTTGGGGCTGGGGGCAGGGTAAATGTCTGTTGGGGCTGGGGGCAGGGTAAATGTCTGTTGGGGCTGGGGGCAGGGTAAATGTCTGTTGGGGCTGGGGGCAGGGTAAATGTCTGTTGGGGCTGGGGGCAGGGTAAATGTCTGTTGGGGCTTGGGGCAGGGTAAATGTCTGTTGGGGCTGGGGGCAGGGTAAATGTCCATTGGTGCTTGGGGCAGGGTAAATGTCTGTTGGGGCTTGGGGCAGGGTAAATGTCTGTTGGGGCTTGGGGCAGGGTAAATGTCTGTTGGGGCTGGGGGCAGGGTAAATGTCTGTTGGGGCTTGGGGCAGGGTAAATGTCTGTTGGGGCTGGGGGCAGGGTAAATGTCCATTGGGGCTTGGGGCAGGGTAAATGTCTGTTGGGGCTTGGGGCAGGGTAAATGTCTGTTGGGGCTGGGGGCAGGGTAAATGTCTGTTGGGGCTTGGGGCTGGGTAAATGTCTGTTGGGGCTTGGGGCAGGGTAAATGTCTGTTGGGGCTGGGGGCAGGGTAAATGTCCATTGGGGCTTGGGGCAGGGTAAATGTCTGTTGGGGCTGGGGGCAGGGTAAATGTCTGTTGGGGCTGGGGGCAGGGTAAATGTCTGTTGGGGCTGGGGGCAGGGTAAATGTCTGTTGGGGCTGGGGGCAGGGTAAATGTCTGTTGTGGCTGGGGGCAGGGTAAATGTCTGTTGGGGCTGGGGGCAGGGTAAATGTCTGTTGGGGCTTGGGGCAGGGTAAATGTCTGTTGGGGCTTGGGGCAGGGTAAATGTCTGTTGGGGCTTGGGGCAGGGTAAATGTCTGTTGGGGCTTGGGGCAGGGTAAATGTCTGTTGGGGCTGGGGGCAGGGTAAATGTCCATTGGGGCTTGGGGCAGGGTAAATGTCTGTTGGGGCTGGGGGCAGGGTAAATGTCTGTTGGGGCTTGGGGCAGGGTAAATGTCTGTTGGGGCTTGGGGCAGGGTAAATGTCTGTTGGGGCTGGGGGCAGGGTAAATGTCTGTTGGGGCTGGGGGCAGGGTAAATGTCTGTTGGGGCTTGGGGCAGGGTAAATGTCTGTTGGGGCTGGGGGCAGGGTAAATGTCTGTTGGGGCTGGGGGCAGGGTAAATGTCTGTTGGGGCTTGGGGCAGGGTAAATGTCTGTTGGGGCTGGGGGCAGGGTAAATGTCTGTTCGGGGAGGGCCGCCTCATCGTTGTTGGTAATCAGGCCTACTACATATGGTGTCATAAGCAAACTTGATGATGTCGATCGAACTTGGTGAGGTCACGCAGTCGTGGGTACACAGGGAGTACAGGAGGGGACTGAGGACACACCCTTGTGATGCTTTAGTGTTGAGGATCAGTGCGGAGGAGGTAATAGTGTCTACCTTCACCGTGGGGATGGCCGTCAGGAAGTCCAGGACCCAGTTTCATAGGGAGGAGTTCAGTTCCAGGGGCTTGAGCTTTGTGGTGAAGAGCGGTATTGAAGTCCGATGGGATTGAAGGCTGAGCTGTAGTCACTGAACAGCATCCTCACACATGCCTTCCTTTTTCCCAGGTGGGTGAGGGCAGTGTGCAGTGAAATGGCACCATCCTTCATTATGTCAGGGCGGTTAGCGAATTGTAGAGGGTCGAGTGTGTCAGGGAGGAAGGAGGTGATGGGGTCTTTGACTAGCATCTCGAAGCACTTCATGATGACGAAAATTTGTGCTACAGGTCGGTAGTCATTCAGTTCATTTACTTTCCCTTTCTTGGGAACGGGGATGGTAGTGGACATCTTGAAGCAGGTGGGGATAACGGCCTGAACTAGAGAGAGATTTATAATGTCCAAGACACAACAGCTAGTTGGTATGCACATGATTGGCCCAGGCAGCTAGGGATGCCGTCTGGGCCAACAGCTAGCTGGCTTTGTTTTTGAAGTCCCTGCCACATATGTTTGACCCGCTGAATTGCTCCTCCACTTTGTCCCCATACTTGCGTCTCGCCATTTTGATCGATCTGTGTAGGTTGTATTTGTACTGTTTAACCATACAATTGTTCCCAGTCACCTTGCCGCGTTTAAAAGCAGCATCTCTCACCTTCAGTTTTTCCCACAAGGCTGCGACAACAAGGCTGCAACACAGTGACAACTGTTTGGAGTTTGTGACAGCAACTATGTGACCTTATTACAGTATTATAGACACTATGTCCTGGGATTTCCTATGATCTTCAATGTAGAAGAACCCCTTCTAGCGAATCTTGTGTAGCTTGTGAGCGTCACAGATTAAAGCAAAGCAGATTAATGGTTGAGATCTACAGATGCAAGAACTAGATGAATCCAATGGTACAACCCAGAAGTCTGTAGCTCAAACACACAGTGTTGAAAAGGGGTTAGAAGTAGTTTCTTTAAACAACGTGCTGGCTTTACGGTGGGGCTCATTGGGTTAAAGAATCTATAGTGTAATATGACTGTTTACTAATCTTTATAGAACATGTATATGGTATAGATCTGTTTACCATTCTTTATAGAATCTATCTAAAACAAAGGACTAGGGTGGACTGGAAGTTCGGTTCAGGACAGTGGCTGCCACCATGGGGCGTCGGTCAGAATGCAATGAGGACCAATTTATTTGACACACAGCAAAGGCAAACAGATGGGGGTGGTTTTGCGCCATGTATTTGTTTTGGCTTGTAGGTAGGGTTAGGAAGGACGTGTTGGTCTAGGAGGGACATGCATGTCAGGGGTAAATCAATATGAAAGTGCCTAAATGAACAAGCAGTGCCCGGTGAATAAACAGGAGGGAAATGGGTTTAATGGTGTTATGTAATAAACTTAGAAAACTACCAAATATTAACTAGAACAAAGGGAACACATGGCATACCAACTGAAAGCATGAATAGCATCAAACAGGTGTACAGACTAGAGGAACTGGCGTCATCATACATGTTAAGCAATAGACTAGAGGAACTGGCAGCATGTTTACCAATAGACTAGAGGAACTGGCAGCATGTTTACCAATAGACTAGAGGAACTGGCAGCATGTTTACCAATAGACTAGAGGAACTGGCAGCATGTTTACCAATAGACTAGAGGAACTGGCAGCATGTTTACCAATAGACTAGAGGAACTGGCAGCATGTTTACCAATAGACTAGAGGAACTGGCAGCATGTTAAGCAATAGACTAGAGGAACTGGCAGCATGTTTACCAATAGACTAGAGGAACTGGCAGCATGTTTACCAATAGACTAGAGGAACTGGCAGCATGTTTACCAATAGACTAGAGGAACTGGCAGCATGTTTACCAATAGACTAGAGGAACAGGCAGCATGTTTACCAATAGACTAGAGGAACTGGCAGCATGTTTACCAATAGACTAGAGGAACTGGCAGCATGTTTAGCAATAGACTAGAGGAACTGGCAGCATGTTTACCAATAGACTAGAGGAACTGGCAGCATGTTTACCAATAGACTAGAGGAACTGGCAGCATGTTTACCAATAGACTAGAGGAACTGGCTGCATGTTTACCAATAGACTAGAGGAACTGGCTGCATGTTTACCAATAGACTAGAGGAACTGGCAGCATGTTTACCAATAGACTAGAGCAACTGGCAGCATGTTTAGCAATAGACTAGAGCAGTGGTTCACAAACTTTTTATAGTCCCGTACCCCTTCAAACATTCAACCTCCAGCTGCGTACCCCCTCTAGCACCAGGGTCAGCGCACTCTCAAATGTTGTTTTTTGCCATCGTTGTAAGCCTGCCACACACACACTACACGATACATTTATTAAACATAAGAATGAGTGTGAGTTGTCGTCACAACACGGCTCGTGGGAAGTGACAAAGCGCTCTTATAGGACCAGGGCACAAATAGTAATACAAAGCGCTCTTATAGGACCAGGGCACAAATAGTCATATAAATCAAATCAATACAATCCAATTTTATTGGTCACATACACATGGTTAGCAGATGTTAATGGTCACATGCACATGGTTAGCAGATGTTAATGGTCACATACACATGGTTAGCAGATGTTATTGGTCACATGCACATGGTTAGCAGATGTTATTGGTCACATGCACATGGTTAGCAGATGTTAATGGTCACATACACATGGTTAGCAGATGTTATTGGTCACATGCACATGGTTAGCAGATGTTAATGGTCACATACACATGGTTAGCAGATGTTAATGGTCACATGCACATGGTTAGCAGATGTTAATGGTCACATACACATGGTTAGCAGATGTTATTGGTCACATGCACATGGTTAGCAGATGTTATTGGTCACATGCACATGGTTAGCAGATGTTAATGGTCACATACACATGGTTAGCAGATGTTATTGGTCACATGCACATGGTTAGCAGATGTTAATGGTCACATACACATGGTTAGCAGATGTTAATGGTCACATGCACATGGTTAGCAGATGTTATTGGTCACATACACATGGTTAGCAGATGTTATTGGTCACATGCACATGGTTAGCAGATGTTATTGGTCACATGCACATGGTTAGCAGATGTTATTGGTCACATGCACATGGTTAGCAGATGTTATTGGTCACATGCACATGGTTAGCAGATGTTATTGGTCACATACACATGGTTAGCAGATGTTATTGGTCACATGCACATGGTTAGCAGATGTTATTGGTCACATGCACATGGTTAGCAGATGTTATTGGTCACATACACATGGTTAGCAGATGTTAATGGTCACATGCACATGGTTAGCAGATGTTATTGGTCACATACACATGGTTAGCAGATGTTATTGGTCACATGCACATGGTTAGCAGATGTTAATGGTCACATGCACATGGTTAGCAGATGTTATTGGTCACATACACATGGTTAGCAGATGTTAATGGTCACATGCACATGGTTAGCAGATGTTATTGGTCACATACACATGGTTAGCAGATGTTATTGGTCACATGCACATGGTTAGCAGATGTTATTGGTCACATGCACATGGTTAGCAGATGTTAATGGTCACATGCACATGGTTAGCAGATGTTAATGGTCACATACACATGGTTAGCAGATGTTATTGGTCACATGCACATGGTTAGCAGATGTTATTGGTCACATGCACATGGTTAGCAGATGTTATTGGTCACATACACATGGTTAGCAGATGTTATTGGTCACATACACATGGTTAGCAGATGTTATTGGTCACATGCACATGGTTAGCAGATGTTATTGGTCACATGCACATGGTTAGCAGATGTTATTGGTCACATGCACATGGTTAGCAGATGTTATTGGTCACATGCACATGGTTAGCAGATGTTATTGGTCACATGCACATGGTTAGCAGATGTTATTGGTCACATGCACATGGTTAGCAGATGTTATTGGTCACATACACATGGTTAGCAGATGTTATTGGTCACATACACATGGTTAGCAGATGTTATTGGTCACATACACATGGTTAGCAGATGTTATTGGTCACATACACATGGTTAGCAGATGTTATTGGTCACATACACATGGTTAGCAGATGTTATTGGTCACATACACATGGTTAGCAGATGTTATTGGTCACATACACATGGTTAGCAGATGTTATTGGTCACATACACATGGTTAGCAGATGTTATTGGTCACATACACATGGTTAGCAGATGTTATTGGTCACATACACATGGTTAGCAGATGTTATTGGTCACATACACATGGTTAGCAGATGTTATTGGTCACATACACATGGTTAGCAGATGTTATTGGTCACATACACATGGTTAGCAGATGTTATTGGTCACATACACATGGTTAGCAGATGTTATTGGTCACATACACATGGTTAGCAGATGTTATTGGTCACATACACATGGTTAGCAGATGTTAATGGTCACATACACATGGTTAGCAGATGTTAATGGTCACATACACATGGTTAGCAGATGTTATTGGTCACATACACATGGTTAGCAGATGTTATTGGTCACATACACATGGTTAGCAGATGTTATTGGTCACATACACATGGTTAGCAGATGTTATTGGTCACATACACATGGTTAGCAGATGTTATTTGTCACATGCACATGGTTAGCAGATGTTATTGGTCACATACACATGGTTAGCAGATGTTATTTGTCACATGCACATGGTTAGCAGATGTTAATGCGAAAGTAGTGAAATGCTTGTGCTTCTAGTTCCGACAGTGCAGTAATATCTAACAAGTAATCTAACAATTCCCTAATACACACAAATCTAAAGGGGTGAATGAGAATATGTACATATAAGTATATGGATGAGCGATGGCCGAGCGGCATAGGCAAGGTGCAGTAGATGTGGCAGGGTAGCCTAGTGGTTAGAGCATTGGACTAGTAACCGGAAGGTTGCAAGTTCAAACCCCCGAGCTGACAAGGTACAAATCTGTCGTTCTGCCCCTGAACAGGCAGTTAACCCACTGTTCCTAGGCCGTCATTGAAAATAAGAATGTGTTCTTAACTGACTTGCCTAATAAAATAAAGGTTTAAAAAAATGGCATAAAATACAGTATATACAGTACATGTGATATGAGTAATGTAAGATATGTAAACATTATTAAAGTGGCATTATTTAGAGTGGCTTTGTATGAAGTGACTAGTGATCCATGTATTAAAGTGGCCAGTGATGTGGTCTCAATGTAGGCAGCAGCCTCTCTGAGTTAGTGATTGCTGTTTAGCAGTCTGGTGCCCTTGAGAAAGAAGCTGTTTCTCAGTCTCTTGGTCCCTGCTTTGATGCACCTGTACTGACCTCGCCTTCTGGATGGTAGCAGTGTGAACAGGCAGTGGCTCGGGTGGTTGATGTCCTTGATGATCTTTTTGGCCTTCCTGTGACATCGGGTGCTGTAGGTGTCATGGAGGGCAGGTAGTTTGCCCCCGGTGATGCGCTGTGCAGACCTCACTACCCTCTGGAGAGCCTTACGGTTAAGGGCGGTGCAGTTGCCTGTACCAGGCTGTGATACAGCCCGACAGGATGCTCACGATCGTGCATCTGTAAAAGTTTGTCAGGGTTTTCGGCGACAAATCAAATCCAAATCAAATCAAATCAAATCGATTCTTTATAGAATCTATCTATGGTGTTATAGGGCTGTGTTTGCCATTCTTTATAGAATCTGTCTATGGTGTTATAGGGCTGTGTTTGCAATTCTTTATAGAATCTATCTATGGTGTTATAGGGCTGTGTTTGCCATTCTTTATAGAATCTATCTATGGTGTTATAGTTGTGTGTTTGCCATTCTTTATAGAATCTATCTATGGTGTTATAGTTGTGTGTATAGGTGGCAGGAGAAACAAAACTTGGTTAAATTGAGTAGTTTAATATCTTAAAATGCATAACTCCAAAACCATGAAACACAATGAAACAAAGTGGATACGAGGACCCGTCGCGCACCAAAATACAAAACATGAATACTGAACATAAAACAATCTCTGACAAAGACATGAGGGAAAACAGAGGGTTAAATACACAACAGGAATGAATGGGATTGAAACCAGGTGTGTAGGAAGACAAGACAAAACCAATGGAAAATTAAAAACGGATCAATGATGGCTAGAAGACTGGTGACGTCGACCGCAGAGCACCGCCCGAACAAGGAGAGGCTTCGACTCCGGTAGAAGTCGTGAGAATGGTGTAATAGGGCTGTGTTTGCCATTCGTTATAAAATCTATCTATGGTGTTCAACAATTTTAGCATGTAAATCTTGTTTGGGCAAAAAAATAACAAAATGAAATATGCATGCCAATAAAGCCTTACCACAACACGACACTAAACAATACATGAATTGTATTATAACGGTGACAAACGGTGCCCACAAACTGTTAGGGTCTACGTAAAGCTGTCCCAACAGCAGAGCTTTCTTTTCAGCACCATGGAGTGAATCCTTACCACTGCTTCACCTGACTATCAGCCGAGCCTTGTCTGGCAGCGAAACAGTTCATTCAGCCTCATTTAGTGCCATTTTAAAAACATAGCTTATACAGTGCCTTGCGAAAGTATTCGGCCCCCTTGAACTTTGCGACCCTTTGCCACTTTTCAGGCTTTAAACATAAAGATATAAAACTGTATTTTTTTGTGAATAATCAACAACAAGTGGGACACAATCATGAAGTGGAACGACATTTATTGGATATTTCAAACTTTTTTAATAACAAATCAAAAATGGAAAAATTGGGCGTGCAAAATTATTCAGCCCCCTTAAGTTAATACTTTGTAGCGCCACCTTGGGGTATGTCTCTATCAGTTTTGCACATCGAGAGACTGACATTTTTTCCCATTCCTCCTTGCAAAACAGCTCGAGCTCAGTGAGGTTGGATGGAGAGCATTTGTGAACAGCAGTTTTCAGTTCTTTCCACAGATTCTCGATTGGATTCAGGTCTGGACTTTGACTTGGCCATTCTAATACCTGGATATGTTTATTTTTGAACCATTCCATTGTAGATTTTGCTTTATGTTTTGGATCATTGTCTTGTTGGAAGACAAATCTCCGTCCCAGTCTCAGGTCTTTTGCAGACTCCATCAGGTTTTCTTCCAGAATGGTCCTGTATTTGGCTCCATCCATCTTCCCATCAATTTTAACCATCTTCCCTGTCCCTGCTGAAGAAAAGCAGGCCCAAACCATGATGCTGCCACCACCATGTTTGACAGTGGGGATGGTGTGTTCAGGGTGATGAGCTGTGTTGCTTTTACGCCAAACATAACGTTTTGCATTGTTGCCAAAAAATTCAATTTTGGTTACATCTGACCAGAGCACCTTCTTCCACATGTTTGGTGTGTCTCCCAGGTGGCCTGTGGCAAACTTTAAACAACACTTTTTATGGATATCTTTAAGAAATGGCTTTCTTCTTGCCACTCTTCCATAAAGGCCAGATTTGTGCAATATACGACTGATTGTTGTCCTATGGACAGAGTCTCCCACCTCAGCTGTAGATCTCTGTAGTTCATCCAGAGTGATCATGGGCCTCTTGGCTGCATCTCTGATCAGTCTTGTCCTTGTATTAGCTGAAAGTTTAGAGGGACGGCCAGGTCTTGGTAGATTTGCAGTGGTCTGATACTCCTTCCATTTCAATATTATCGCTAGCACAGTGCTCCTTGGGATGTTTAAAGCTTGGGAAATCTTTTTGTATCCAAATCCGGCTTTAAACTTCGTCACAACAGTATCTCGGACCTGCCTGGTGTGTTCCTTGTTCTTCATGATGCTCTCTGCGCTTTTAACGGACCTCTGAGACTATCACAGTGCAGGTGCATTTATACGGAGACTTGATTACACACAGGTGGATTGTATTTATCATCATTAGTCATTTAGGTCAACATTGGATCATTCAGAGATCCTCACGGAACTTCTGGAGAGAGTTTGCTGCTCTGAAAGTAAAGGGGCTGAATAATTTTGCACGCCCAATTTTTCAGTTTTTGATTTGTTAAAAAAGTTTGAAATATCCAATAAATGTCGTTCCACTTCATGATTGTGTCCCACTTGTTGTTGATTCTTCACAAAAAAATACAGTTTTATATCTTTATGTTTGAAGCCTGAAATGTGGCAAAAGGTCGCAAAGTTCAAGGGGGCCGAATACTTTCGCAAGGCACTGTATACCTGACTTGCTTAAACAAATGTGGTTTCTACTGACAATTGAAATGTACAAACTATGACATCTGGGAACAACGAGTGGATATGAGGCAATCCGTAATTTTGATTAAGACATTAATTTACGAGCTAGGACGGACGTAGTCAATATATAATTTGCACACATAACAGAATTCAGAAGATGGGCTGTTCTTACATTATTCTCCCTGTACACCAAGTCAGAAACATAGGATAAATAAATGGGGGATATAACCAGACAATGAAAGCTCTTACAATATTCAATGATTACATTTTTCTAAAACAGGCTATAGGCTACATGTGCACTACCAAGTCAGATAAGTAGGCTAAGTTATGAGGGGGAAAGGGACCACATTATTAGGGTGAGGCACATGAACTCATTGAAGTCTGAGATTTCCCAGTTCCTAGTTTCCAGTTGTTTTGAAGTCATGCTGGATTGACAGCATGGCCAATGCATTCAACCTTTTCTGGCCCATGGTGTTGAGTGTTTATCCTTTTAAGCTTGGAAAAGAGACCCTTAAACCCAGACTTGGACCACACAAACTCTCCACTAGCAGGCTAGCGATTGTTTTTGCAACACTTGCAGTTAGCCACTGATTCCTAACAAAACCACTCATTGTTGAATTTACGATTTCCAACTTGTTGTGTAATGTTTATGTCCAATGGCCGATGAGCACCGATACGTTTTACCTATAATTTATCTTCATATGACAAGGATTGAATACGATTTGCCAGTAGATTGTTGACTTGATTCATGATGATGACTGCTTGTCTAGCTTGCTAGCTAAGATTTTGAAAGTATGATGTTGACATGATCAGTCCAATCAAAGCTACGGTAGATATAATGTAATTTGTCCTCATTTTATCTGTGGCCAATTACCTTGAGCCTTCTTGAATGGGCACTTCTAATGTAACTCTATGGCAGCACCCAAGGGGCTTGAATTATCGAGCTCTGCCTGTAGATTTTGCATTGAGTTGTGTCCCCATGAGTGACAGAACACTGAGCCAATCATGGTGCAACTAGAGAACATTACCCACCCCTCCACTCTGTATTTTCCGCTGGCTGCCCCACCACCACAGAAAGCACTGAGCTGGGCTGAAACACCTGCATTTTGGAGCTGCCTGACTCCAGAAAGCACTGAGCTGGGCTGAAACACCTGCATTTTGGAGCTGCCTGACTCCAGAAAGCACTGAGCTGGGCTGAAACACCTGCATTTTGGAGCTGCCTGACTCCAGAAAGCACTGAGCTGGGCTGAAACACCTGCATTTTGGAGCTGCCTGACTCCAGAAAGCACTGAGCTGGGCTGAAACACCTGCATTTTGGAGCTGCCTGACTCCAGAAAGCACTGAGCTGGGCTGAAACACCTGCATTTTGGAGCTGCCTGACTCCAGAAAGCACTGAGCTGGGCTGAAACACCTGCATTTTGGAGCTGCCTGACTCCAGAAAGCACTGAGCTGGGCTGAAACACCTGCATTTTGGAGCTGCCTGACTCCAGAAAGCACTGAGCTGGGCTGAAACACCTGCATTTTGGAGCTGCCTGACTCCAGAAAGCACTGAGCTGGGCTGAAACACCTGCATTTTGGAGCTGCCTGACTCCAGAAAGCACTGAGCTGGGCTGAAACACCTGCATTTCGGAGCTGCCTGACTCCAGAAAGCACTGAGCTGGGCTGAAACACCTGCATTTCGGAGCTGCCTGACTCCAGAAAGCACTGAGCTGGGCTGAAACACCTGCATTTCGGAGCTGCCTGACTCCAGAAAGCACTGAGCTGGGCTGAAACACCTGCATTTCGGAGCTGCCTGACTCCAGAAAGCACTGAGCTGGGCTGAAACACCTGCATTTCGGAGCTGCCTGACTCCAGAAAGCACTGAGTTGGGCTGAAACACCTGCATTTCGGAGCTGCCTGACTCCAGAAAGCAAAATAAATATTACTTTCTTCAAGTGTTTGTCTTTTGAACCCGGCACCCAAAGACTTTTTGTTACTACAAACATTTGAACTGAGCCAATTTCTCTTTCTATGATATACTGTAACTGGGTTTGCTCTTCTCACACAGTCTATGGTGTTATAGATGGGTTTGCTCTTCTCACACAGTCTATGGTGTTATAGATGGGTTTGCTCTTCTCACACAGTCTATGGTGTTATAAATGGGTTTGCTCTTCTCACACAGTCTATGGTGTTATAAATGGGTTTGCTCTTCTCATACAGTCTATGGTGTTATAAATGGGTTTGCTCTTCTCACACAGTCTATGGTGTTATAAATGGGTTTGCTATTCTCACACAGTCTATGGTGTTATAGATGGGTTTGCTCTTCTCATACAGTCTATGGTGTTATAAATGGGTTTGCTCTTCTCACACAGTCTATGGTGTTATAAATGGGTTTGCTCTTCTCACACAGTCTATGGTGTTATAAATGGGTTTGCTCTTCTCACACAGTCTATGGTGTTATAAATGGGTTTGCTCTTCTCACACAGTCTATGGTGTTATAGATGGGTTTGCTCTTCTCATACAGTCTATGGTGTTATAAATGGGTTTGCTCTTCTCACACAGTCTATGGTGTTATAAATGGGTTTGCTCTTCTCACACAGTCTATGGTGTTATAAATGGGTTTGCTCTTCTCACACAGTCTATGGTGTTATAATTGGGTTTGCTCTTCTCACACAGTCTATGGTGTTATAAATGGGTTTGCTCTTCTCACACAGTCTATGGTGTTATAAATGGGTTTGCTCTTCTCATACAGTCTATGGTGTTATAAATGGGTTTGCTCTTCTCACACAGTCTATGGTGTTATAGATGGGTTTGCTCTTCTCATACAGTCTATGGTGTTATAAATGGGTTTGCTCTTCTCACACAGTCTATGGTGTTATAAATGGGTTTGCTATTCTCACACAGTCTATGGTGTTATAGATGGGTTTGCTCTTCTCACACAGTCTATGGTGTTATAAATGGGTTTGCTCTTCTCACACAGTCTATGGTGTTATAAATGGGTTTGCTCTTCTCACACAGTCTATGGTGTTATAAATGGGTTTGCTCTTCTCACACAGTCTATGGTGTTATAAATGGGTTTGCTCTTCTCACACAGTCTATGGTGTTATAGATGGGTTTGCTCTTCTCACACAGTCTATGGTGTTATAAATGGGTTTGCTCTTCTCACACAGTCTATGGTGTTATAAATGGGTTTGCTCTTCTCACACAGTCTATGGTGTTATAAATGGGTTTGCTCTTCTCACACAGTCTATGGTGTTATAGATGGGTTTGCTCTTCTCACACAGTCTATGGTGTTATAAATGGGTTTGCTCTTCTCACACAGTCTATGGTGTTATAAATGGGTTTGCTCTTCTCACACAGTCTATGGTGTTATAAATGGGTTTGCTCTTCTCATACAGTCTATGGTGTTATAAATGGGTTTGCTCTTCTCATACAGTCTATGGTGTTATAGATGGGTTTGCTCTTCTCATACAGTCTATGGTGTTATAAATGGGTTTGCTCTTCTCACACAGTCTATGGTGTTATAAATGGGTTTGCTATTCTCACACAGTCTATGGTGTTATAGATGGGTTTGCTCTTCTCACACAGTCTATGGTGTTATAAATGGGTTTGCTCTTCTCACACAGTCTATGGTGTTATAAATGGGTTTGCTCTTCTCACACAGTCTATGGTGTTATAAATGGGTTTGCTCTTCTCACACAGTCTATGGTGTTATAGATGGGTTTGCTCTTCTCACACAGTCTATGGTGTTATAAATGGGTTTGCTCTTCTCACACAGTCTATGGTGTTATAAATGGGTTTGCTCTTCTCACACAGTCTATGGTGTTATAAATGGGTTTGCTCTTCTCACACAGTCTATGGTGTTAGAGAACTGTGTTTGCCATTCTCCATTGTTTACAGTCTCATAGGCCTACAATGTGAGAAGATAATGACTGGTGTAAATTCTACTGTCAGTTAGATCACCTAGACCCTCGGGCATAGAGTCAGATTGATTAGGTCTACTGTAAGAATGTGGCAGAAAATGCTGACAGGTTCCAATGGTAACTTCAGGGGGAAATTACACCTTTAATTAAATCTAACATTTCTTTATTTTTTTATTTTTTATTATTTTTTTACCTTTATTTAACCAGGTAGGCAAGTTGAGAACAAGTTCTCATTTACAATTGCGACCTGGCCAAGATAAAGCAATGAATTTGAAACATGAATTGTCCTTCATCACAGGTTGAGGATAATAAAGGTTGGGATTGATTCATAGAGCAAGGTGATATTATACAAATATGTTTAGGAGATGGGGTTGACAGGATATGGTTTGTGGTATGGTTTTTGGTTGAATAGGGTTGTGGTTTGGTTTGTCCTCATTCAGAGGTAAATATTGTTTTTGTGTGTCGGGCATTATCCCCCCCTCCTTTCTTCCTTGATAGGTGATCCTGTTAGCCTCGTAGCTGAGCGCTGATCAGTATTCTGGCAGGACCGCCTCTCGAGCTCTCGCTGCTTCACAGCCAGCTCTCTCTTTGTTCCATCTTTCCGGTCCAAGACAAGCAGAAGGCTCAGCAGCCCGCGCGTAGGCCGCAGACAGACAGAAAGACAGACAATCATGTGTGTTGTTGAGTGTCAGCTGGCTTGAATCCTGACCGTGTCGGTTCAGGGGGAGAAACAGCGAACAGCGAGTGTTGACCCGAGGAGAATAATCGGTGCTGACGGGCGGTGATGAGGATGATGATGGTGAGGAAGATGATGCATCTGTTCGCAAGCCTTTTATGAGCTGCAATAGCGCGTGTAGGGTGAAGACAATAAGCGTAGCCTGGGAGACCGTTTTTCCCCCTGTCTTTCTCTTTTCAATCTGTAGCCAAATGGTGGATGCTGTCTGGACCGTTAAATTCAAACAGTCCCGGTCGAGACCAGAGCAGAGCAGCAGCGAGCGCCTCCCGTCATCCCGACAAGGAGCACACAGACACCGCAGCAGTGGCATCCCTCGCGCCTTACAGCGTTGCACCATGGCCTTGGATGTCCAGACATTTGTTGTGTTCACGGTGATCGCGGTTCTGGTGCTTGTGAACGTTCTGTTAATGTTCATCCTCGATACGCGTTAACTGGACCGGCGCTTGAACACACAACCGTTTGAGAGGGAGGGAGCAAGCGCGCGTTCAGTCGTTCGTTGAGAGCGGGACACACATCGCATCTTCAACATGGCCACACAGTGAAAATGAATGACGTTGGTACAATCAATATATGTGTATTTATTTCCAGTGTATCCCCTGAATCCTCCCGTTGTCTCGTCCTCTGGCCGTGTGTAGCTGATGGTGTTTTGGTGGTCGTGGTTGTGCGGGTAAAGCTCTGTAATATTTCTCTGGTGATTGTAGAGAAGTCACCATATTTCCTCTGAAGGCCGTGTTTTATCCCCCATGCCTGCTCGCTCTCCTCTTCTCTCCTCCATGTTGTACAAAGTATCTCTGTGATTAACAGCACTGAAATGTGCGCTTTGGTTTAGTCCTGTAATCAATTATTATATATTTTTTCTAACGGTATTTCAGATGTGTAGCTATTATTTGGGATGCTTTGACGGGCTGTAATAATGTTGTATTATATTCAGCAACAATGATTCATCCTTATCTCGCAACTACAAGGGATTTTTATAGTGATTTACTGGTGGTGCGTTTGGAAGGATTTCTACGTGTGTTATAGTGGTCCAAGATGTTTTAATGATGCACAACATAAACTTTCACACGGGACAGCTGCCAGCTAGAGGAGTCCCTCAATGCTCCAACACACACATCGGTTTCCCCCATTTTAAACCATGCAACATGTATCTATCTCACCATTACTCTATGCCTCAGCACCTGCCTGTGAATCCATTTCAGACACAATAAACCGGTATCAATCAATAGAGATGAATAGAACTGTCTTTATTCTAAACAACACACAATCACAAGGAATTTTAATTTGATTGTTATTTCACCTTTATTTAACCAGGTAGGCTAGTTGAGAACAAGTTCTCATTTGCAACTGCGACCTGGCCAAGATAAAGCATAGCAGTGTGAACAGACAACACAGAGTTACACACGGAGTAAACAATTAACAAGTCAATAACACAGTAGAAAAAAAGGGGGAGTCTATATACATTGAATTGTATTACATATTATTATTAAACAGATCAAATCTGTGCATTTAGCTTTACTATGGGACATTCTTCATATCTGATGGAAGGTGAGGTTTATAAATATTGTATGGTATGATAGTCCTGGCTAAATTCCCAATCGGGCCGTCATAGCCACCGAATCATCCCCAGCTTCCAATTGGCTCATTCATCACCCCTCTTCTCCCCTGTAACTATTCCCCAGGTCGTTGCTGTCTGTGAGAATGTGTTCTCAGTCAACTTACATGGTAAAAAAAAAAGGGTTTAAAATGAATAAATAAATGAGAGACTAGATGATGTGTTAACATCACGGAAGTCGCAAAACTCAGACCTATCAGATATAAAGCCCTGGCAGACTCAGACCTATCAGATATAAAGCCCTGGCAGACTCAGACCTATCAGATATAAAGCCCTGGCAGACTCAAACCTATCAGATATAAAGCCCTGGCAGACTCAGACCTATCAGATATAAAGCCCTGGAAGACTCAGACCTATCAGATATAAAGCCCTGGCAGACTCAGACCTATCAGATATAAAGCCCTGGCAGACTCAGACCTATCAGACCTATCAGATGTAAACACACACACACACACACATGCCACTGCATGTGACCGAGCATCTCTGCACAATGTACCTATCAGATAGGTCTGTGTGTATGTGCGTGTGTGTGTGCGTGCTTACATTGTGCAGAGAGATGCTCGGTCACATGCAGTGGCATGTGTGTGTGTGTGTGTTTACATCTCAATAGGATACAAGACAAACAAAGTAAGTTCATCCTCTCAAACGGATCATAATAGTGTGTTTATGTATCTATGGTACAGACAGCCTTTCAATAGGATCATAACAGTGTGTTTATGTATCTATGGTACAGACAGCCTTTCAATAGGATCATAACAGTGTGTTCATGTATCTATGGTACAGACAGCCTTTCAATAGGATCATAACAGTGTGTTCATGTATCTATGGTACAGACAGCCTTTCAATAGGATCATAACAGTGTGTTCATGTATCTATGGTACAGACAGTTGTTGGGTTGGTAGACATGGTAGGATGATACGTACAGACTGGTGGGACTGTGTATGTTAATTCATGTGTACATCTATTAAGTGTGTGCGTGTGTGTATGCGTGTGTGTGTGTTATCTATAGTTTCAGTGTAAAGCCGAGCCCTACAGGCATCAATATTGTTCACACATTTGGAATAATTCTCCATGGCAGGTGTTTCCTAATAGAGTTATGTTAAACGCTGTGCAGTCTGACGTGCCAATATGTGTGTGTGTGTGTGTGTGTGTGTGTCGGAGATGTGTGTACGCGCCAGTGTGTGTATGTACGTGCATGCTTCTGTGTGTTTCGGAGGTGTGTGTGTTTCTTACTGGTTTCAGCCAGTGCCTCTTTGATTGGCTGGGAGACTCTGGGCATAAGTGTATTGCATAACTGGGTTGGTAGGCTCAGGCAGGAGGACGGAGGGAGAGAGACAGACTCAGTACATCACTCGCAGAGGAGAGGAAGAGCCTCTTTCTGGAATACCATCTCATTTCCTCCACATCTCTCTCTCTCTCTCTCTCTCTCTCTCTCTCTCTGTCTCTCTCTCTCTCTCTCTCTCTCTCTCTCTCTCTCTCTCTCTCTCTCTCTCTCTGTATTTCCTTCTGTCTCTCTCTCTCTCTCTCTCTCTCTCTGTATTTCCTTCTGTCTCTCTCTCTCTCTCTCTCTCTCTCTCTCTCTGTATTTCCTTCTGTCTCTATCTATCTATCTATCTATCTATCTATCTATCTATCTATCTATCTATCTATCTATCTATCTATCTATCTATCTATCTATCTATCTATCTATCTATCTATCTATCTATCTATCTATCTATCTCTCTCTCTCTCTCTCTCTCTCTCTCTCTCTCTCTCTGTATTTCCTTCTGTCTCTATCTATCTATCTATCTCTCTCTCTCTCTCTCTCTCTCTCTCTCTCTCTCTCTCTCTCTATCTATCTATCTATCTTTCCTTCTCTCTCTCTCTCTCTCTCTCTCTCTCTCCCTCTCTCTCTCTCTCTCGCGCTCTCTCTCTCTCTCTGTCTTTCTCTCTCTCTCTCTCTCTCTCTTTCTTTGTCTCTCTCTCTGAAGGATCATTACCTATATACCTGTTTCCTAAAGGATTATTGCTAGGATGGTTAACTGACTAGATACATCCATGCATACGCTGTCTGACCATTTTAATGCCACAAACATGGTAAGGATGTTTTCCAGTATCTGTGTGTGGTGTGCTGTCGAGGCTGCTACTAGCTGCAGTGGGTGAATGCTGATGTGTTGTGGTGTGGTGTGGTGCGTGATCGTGTTAGCGAGGGGATTAGCCCTTCAGCTCGGCAGTTTACCACTGTCCTTATTATGTGTGACCTGGAACCAGATATTTGCATCATTACCTGTGTCAAATTAAACCAATGCATGTCTGTATGTATCAGTAATTTGACCCAAATACAGGTTTGCAGTCGGATCCGCTTTTATCTTTGATGTTGTTGCTGCAATGTTACCCAATAGCTCATCAGCACCACAGAGTTCAGTGATACTGTCTGTGGGTCTAGCTATGCAGTAAACATATATATATATATAGGTGTGTAGGAGAGAGGACTGTCTTTATACGGTAGACTGATAGTTCCAGAGGTATAGGAGAGAGGACTGTCTTTATACGGTAGACTGATAGTTCCAGAGGTATAGGAGAGAGGACTGTCTTTATACGGTAGACTGATAGTTCCAGAGGTATAGGAGAGAGGACTGTCTTTATACGGTAGACTGATAGTTCCAGAGGTATAGGAGAGAGGACTGTCTTTATACGGTAGACTGATAGTTCCAGAGGTATAGGAGAGAGGACTGTCTTTATACGGTAGACTGATAGTTCCAGAGGTATAGGAGAGAGGACTGTCTTTATACGGTAGACTGATAGTTCCAGAGGTATAGGAGAGAGGACTGTCTTTATACGGTAGACTGATAGTTCCAGAGGTATAGGAGAGAGGACTGTCTTTATACGGTAGACTGATAGTTCCAGAGGTATAGGAGAGAGGACTGTCTTTATACGGTAGACTGATAGTTCCAGAGGTATAGGAGAGAGGACTGTCTTTATACGGTAGACGGATAGTTCCAGAGGTATAGGAGAGAGGACTGTCTTTATACGGTAGACTGATAGTTCCAGAGGTATAGGAGAGAGGACTGTCTTTATACGGTAGACTGATAGTTCCAGAGGTATAGGAGAGAGGACTGTCTTTATACGGTAGACGGATAGTTCCAGAGGTATAGGAGAGAGGACTGTCTTTATACGGTAGACTGATAGTTCCAGAGGTATAGGAGAGAGGACTGTCTTTATACGGTAGACTGATAGTTCCAGAGGTATAGGAGAGAGGACTGTCTTTATACGGTAGACTGATAGTTCCAGAGGTATAGGAGAGAGGACTGTCTTTATACGGTAGACTGATAGTTCCAGAGGTATAGGAGAGAGGGATGTCTCTCTACAGTAGACTGATAGTTCCAGAGGTATAGGAGAGAGGACTGTCTTTATACGGTAGACTGATAGTTCCAGAGGTATAGGAGAGAGGACTGTCTTTATACGGTAGACTGATAGTTCCAGAGGTATAGGAGAGAGGACTGTCTTTATACGGTAGACTGATAGTTCCAGAGGTATAGGAGAGAGGGATGTCTCTCTACAGTAGACTGATAGTTCCAGAGGTATAGGAGAGAGGACTGTCTTTATACGGTAGACTGATAGTTCCAGAGGTATAGGAGAGAGGACTGTCTTTATACGGTAGACTGATAGTTCCAGAGGTATAGGAGAGAGGACTGTCTTTATACGGTAGACTGATAGTTCCAGAGGTATAGGAGAGAGGGATGTCTCTCTACAGTAGACTGATAGTTCCAGAGGTATAGGAGAGAGGACTGTCTTTATACGGTAGACTGATAGTTCCAGAGGTATAGGAGAGAGGACTGTCTTTATACGGTAGACGGATAGTTCCAGAGGTATAGGAGAGAGGACTGTCTTTATACGGTAGACTGATAGTTCCAGAGGTATAGGAGAGAGGACTGTCTTTATACGGTAGACTGATAGTTCCAGAGGTATAGGAGAGAGGACTGTCTTTATACGGTAGACTGATAGTTCCAGAGGTATAGGAGAGAGGACTGTCTTTATACGGTAGACTGATAGTTCCAGAGGTATAGGAGAGAGGACTGTCTTTATACGGTAGACTGATAGTTCCAGAGGTATAGGAGAGAGGACTGTCTTTATACGGTAGACTGATAGTTCCAGAGGTATAGGAGAGAGGACTGTCTTTATACGGTAGACTGATAGTTCCAGAGGTATAGGAGAGAGGACTGTCTTTATACGGTAGACTGATAGTTCCAGAGGTATAGGAGAGAGGACTGTCTTTATACGGTAGACTGATAGTTCCAGAGGTATAGGAGAGAGGACTGTCTTTATACGGTAGACTGATAGTTCCAGAGGTATAGGAGAGAGGACTGTCTTTATACGGTAGACTGATAGTTCCAGAGGTATAGGAGAGAGGACTGTCTTTATACGGTAGACTGATAGTTCCAGAGGTATAGGAGAGAGGACTGTCTTTATACGGTAGACTGATAGTTCCAGAGGTATAGGAGAGAGGACTGTCTTTATACGGTAGACTGATAGTTCCAGAGGTATAGGAGAGAGGACTGTCTTTATACGGTAGACTGATAGTTCCAGAGGTATAGGAGAGAGGACTGTCTTTATACGGTAGACTGATAGTTCCAGAGGTATAGGAGAGAGGGATGTCTCTCTACAGTAGACTGATAGTTCCAGAGGTATAGGAGAGAGGACTGTCTTTATACGGTAGACTGATAGTTCCAGAGGTATAGGAGAGAGGACTGTCTTTATACGGTAGACTGATAGTTCCAGAGGTATAGGAGAGAGGACTGTCTTTATACGGTAGACTGATAGTTCCAGAGGTATAGGAGAGAGGGATGTCTTTATACGGTAGACTGATAGTTCCAGAGGTATAGGAGAGAGGACTGTCTTTATACGGTAGACTGATAGTTCCAGAGGTATAGGAGAGAGGACTGTCTTTATACGGTAGACTGATAGTTCCAGAGGTATAGGAGAGAGGGATGTCTCTCTACAGTAGACTGATAGTTCCAGAGGTATAGGAGAGAGGGATGTCTCTCTACAGTAGACTGATAGTTCCAGAGGTATAGGAGAGAGGGATGTCTCTCTACAGTAGACTGATAGTTCCAGAGGTATAGGAGAGAGGACTGTCTTTATACGGTAGACTGATAGTTCCAGAGGTATAGGAGAGAGGGATGTCTCTCTACAGTAGACTGATAGTTCCAGAGGTATAGGAGAGAGGGATGTCTCTCTACAGTAGACTGATAGTTCCAGAGGTATAGGAGAGAGGGATGTCTCTCTACAGTAGACTGATAGTTCCAGAGGTATAGGAGAGAGGACTGTCTTTATACGGTAGACTGATAGTTCCAGAGGTATAGGAGAGAGGGATGTCTCTCTACAGTAGACTGATAGTTCCAGAGGTATAGGAGAGAGGGATGTCTCTCTACAGTAGACTGATAGTTCCAGAGGTATAGGAGAGAGGGATGTCTCTCTACAGTAGACTGATAGTTCCAGAGGTATAGGAGAGAGGGATGTCTCTCTACAGTAGACTGATAGTTCCAGAGGTATAGGAGAGAGGGATGTCTCTCTACAGTAGACTGATAGTTCCAGAGGTATAGGAGAGAGGGATGTCTCTCTACAGTAGACTGATAGTTCCAGAGGTATAGGAGAGAGGGATGTCTCTCTACAGCAGACTGATAGTTCCAGAGGTATAGGAGAGAGGGATGTCTCTCTACAGTAGACTGATAGTTCCAGAGGTATAGGAGAGAGGGATGTCTCTCTACAGTAGACTGATAGTTCCAGAGGTATAGGAGAGAGGGATGTCTCTCTACAGTAGACTGATAGTTCCAGAGGTATAGGAGAGAGGGATGTCTCTCTACAGTAGACTGATAGTTCCAGAGGTATAGGAGAGAGGGATGTCTCTCTACAGTAGACTGATAGTTCCAGAGGTATAGGAGAGAGGGATGTCTCTCTACAGTAGACTGATAGTTCCAGAGGTATAGGAGAGAGGGATGTCTCTCTACAGTAGACTGATAGTTCCAGAGGTATAGGAGAGAGGGATGTCTCTCTACAGTAGACTGATAGTTCCAGAGGTATAGGAGAGAGGGATGTCTCTCTACAGTAGACTGATAGTTCCAGAGGTATAGGAGAGAGGGATGTCTCTCTACAGTAGACTGATAGTTCCAGAGGTATAGGAGAGAGGGATGTCTCTCTACAGTAGACTGATAGTTCCAGAGGTATTGGAGAGAGGGATGTCTCTCTACAGTAGACTGATAGTTCCAGAGGTATAGGAGAGAGGGATGTCTCTCTACAGTAGACTGATAGTTCCAGAGGTATAGGAGAGAGGGATGTCTCTCTACAGTAGACTGATAGTTCCAGAGGTATAGGAGAGAGGGATGTCTCTCTACAGTAGACTGATAGTTCCAGAGGTATAGGAGAGAGGGATGTCTCTCTACAGTAGACTGATAGTTCCAGAGGTATAGGAGAGAGAGAGATGTCTCTCTACAGGAGGCAGATCCAGCTAGATAGACAGGTTTGGGAGCAAGAGGATGTTTTTGGCATAGAAATATAATTAATAGAACGGGCTTGGAACCTCTAACCCATCGTTGACTTAAATGAATCTATTCTATGGATTCTATTTCTATGGTTGTTGGTTGGACGTCAGATCTCCTGGCTGCATGGTAAGCAGGTTTCCTTTGATCAACGAAAGGCAGCCCCTACTGGGAAAGAAAGAGAGAGGGAGACCGGGGGAAAAGAGAGAGAGAGAGAGGAATGGGAGAGAGATTGGTTATGCAATTCTTTTAATTTAGAGGAAAACACTGTGATGTATCAGGGAGGGGGGGGGACTGATCTCGTTATCCTGGGGAGGGTATGGAGGGATGAAGAGAGGAATAAACAGGGACTGGTGTTAGTTCTGGCTGGATATATAACCACACATCAGAGAGATGTAGTTACGGTGTTGTGATATCACATTAGAGGAATGTAGTTAGTGTTGTGATATCACATTAGAGAGATGTCGCTACAGTGTTGTGATATCACATTAGAGAGATGTCGCTACAGTGTTGTGATATCACATTAGAGTGATGTCGCTACAGTGTTGTGATATCACATTAGAGGAATGTAGTTACAGTGTTGTAATATCACATTAGAGAGATGTCGCTACAGTGTTGTGATATCACATTAGAGGAATGTTGTAAGCATAGTGAATGGGGTGAAATACTCTAGTATTTAATACTCTAAATACTCTAGATTTTATTATTAGTCAATGGGGTTGAGTACTGTTGTAGAGGGACCATGGAGAGAGCATGTAATCCAGTAGGGGGGAGGGGAGTGAGGCTTACTCCCAATAGAAATGCTGTTTTTGGGGATCCTCGCCCTCGCAGGTGGGTCCCTTTTTTCAGTATGGATCCCTCTTGGCACCTGTGTAGGAATTCCCACCACATTGCTATCCAATCCCTTCAGATCTACTATCCAATCCCTTCAGATCTACTATCCAATCCCTTCAGATCTACTATCCAATCCCTTCAGATCTACTATCCAATCCCTTCAGATCTACTATCCAATCCCTTCAGATCTACTATCCAAACCCTTCAGATCTACTATCCAATCCCTTCAGATCTACTATCCAATCCCTTCAGATCTACTATCCAAACCCTTCAGATCTACTATCCAATCCCTTCAGATCTACAGTCCAATCCCTTCAGATCTACTATCCAATCCCTTCAGATCTACTATCCAATCCCTTCAGATCTACTATCCAATCCCTTCAGATCTACTATCCAAACCCTTCAGATCTACTATCCAATCCCTTCAGATCTACTATCCAATCCCTTCAGATCTACTATCCAATCCCTTCAGAGCTAC
Source organism: Oncorhynchus kisutch (assembly GCF_002021735.2). Classification (NCBI taxonomy): domain Eukaryota; kingdom Metazoa; phylum Chordata; class Actinopteri; order Salmoniformes; family Salmonidae; genus Oncorhynchus; species Oncorhynchus kisutch. Next base: position 56,129,055 of record NC_034192.2, on the reverse strand, counting down.
AGTCCAATCCCTTCAGATCTACTATCTAATCCCTTCAGATCTTCTATCCAATCCCTTCAGATCTACAATAGTGCCCAAGGGGTATGGGGGTAGGAGGTATGGGGTAGGAGGTATGGTGGTAGGATATAGGAGGTATGGGGTAGGATGTAGGGAGTATGGGGTAGGGGGTAGAAGGTAGGAGGTATGGGGTAGGAGGTAGGGTGTAAGTGGTAGGAGGTAGGAGGTATGGGGGTAGGTTGTAGAAGGTGGGGGGTAGAGCGTAGGAGGTATGGGGGTAGGGCGTATGAGGTAGGGGGTCTGTGGGTAGGAGGTATGGTGTATGGGGTATGGGGGTCGGGGTTAATCTTTACCGTCTCTGATGTCTTGAGGTTAGAGGTCAGGAGAGCCTTAGCTCCCTGTCACCTTACAGACTGATTGTGATTGGTCAATATTCCCTAGAGGCAACTAACATGTCTGCCATAGAGTTATAATGCTTTTGGTTGAAACTGCAATGGAAACACATGTCAAATGGGAACTCAAAAACAGAACACCATGAACAGAAGAGCCAACACACTCCTGACTGAGTGCCATTGACATTTCTGTTGTACTGGATTCTAAATACAATGGCCATAACCATTCTTTCTAGTGAACCATTCTAATGCTTTGTGGTTGAAAGCTGAATGAATGGCCAGACTCTCTATATGTGGCTCTAGTGGAACATGACCAGAGCCCTATTGGCCTATATAGAGTGCAGTTTGGGAGGCAACCATTGATCTATTATTAGAGTGTGTGACCTTTAACCTTCTGAGGTTTCTGATGTTTCCTAGAATGTCCTTGTTTTGTCACCTCATCCATACTAGCCAGACATTATAATCAGGTTCCGTCCATGTTCCATCCCTCTAGGTTCAGCTGTCTGTCGCTACCCATGATCCCTCTGCTATCTGCTCTTCTTTGATTGGCTCTTCTCCCTGAGCTATCCCAGTAGTCCACGGGGAGGCGTGGCTGGAGGCAGAGTTTAAAAGGCAAACTGCTTTTGAGCTGTGTGTGTGTGTGTGTGTGTGTGTGTGTGTGTGTGTGTGTGTGTGTGTGTGTGTGTGTGTGTGTGTGTGTGTGTGTGCGTGCGTGCGTGTGTGTGTGTATGTGTGTGTGTGTGTGTGTGTGTGTGTGTGTGTGTGTGTGTGTGTGAATTGGGATCTGTGCCTGCCTCAAGGTGACATGGAGACATTACTCAGAGTGATGGATAGGAGTGGGTGGCGGAGGAGTGTTCAAGAGTTGTGTGGATAGTGGTGTGTGTGGTGGCTCCCACTCAGAACAGACTAATGATGTCATCTCAGTCTTCTCTGCTCCTTGAATAAGAAGGACACACACACACCACTATGCGCCCTCACAAACACACACCAGGGTTTCCGTTAACCGCTAATAGCTGGGTTTTGGACAATAAAAAAATACATAAAATTGGTGCTGGCTAATTGTCCGGGAGAAGGAAATAAACTCCATTGCAAAATTAGGCTTTTTAGCATATTCACTGATGGAAATACATTTAACCAATCATGCTTATCGGTCTATAGGTTCATTTGCATAATTGAATGGAATAACATTTCTGCGTGTGTATTTTCGTTAGTCGTTGTGTGGCCTATCTAACCCATACAGATACAGAGCTTATATTTGAGCTGAAAATCTGCTGAGTCAAATGTGTTTTTATAAGCCCAATCATTGCGTAAAGAATTCTAAATATTTTACTTACCATTCCAGTATTTTACTTGCTATATTGTATTTACTTTGCCATCATGGCCTTTTTTTGCCTTTACCTCCCTTCTCACCTCATTTGCTCACATTGTATATAGACTTGTTTATACTGCATTATTGACTGTATGTTTGTTTTTACTCCATGTGTAACTCTGTGTCGTTTTATCTGTCGAACTGCTTTGCTTTATCTTGGCCAGGTCGCAATTGTAAATGAGAACTTGTTCTCAACTTGCCTACCTGGTTAAATAAAGGTAAAATAAAAAAATAAATAAATAAATGCAATCACGTGTTAAAAACAGTTTGGATTTTGATTTCTCAAGATGGCTTCCCATTCACCATTCAATAGGCAACAGTTGGCAGACTTCAGCGCGTCACTACCTTGCAATGAGCTGGAGGCAGTATGCTTTAATTGTTTGAAACCTGAATGTTTTACTTCATATTATGAGGCATGTTTTACCTTGCATCAAAGTAGCCTATCGTCAAAAGGATTTTATAAAGATCAAATGCCAACTTTCTTTCATTGTCCAGCAGCCAAACGTCAAGCCTAATCCTATCAGCAACCCAGTCTAGTTGTTGCATCTTTAGATCTCCCTTCTTTCTGAATTTCTAACGGATATTTTCATCTCTGTCACATGAAACCACCAACATGTACGGTATGCTTTTGGCAACAGTGTTTTCCCACTATTTGCATTATGGAACAAACATTTGCATAGTCTACTGCCGTGTGCACATCGCTGCGCTTGTAATGTGAAGAGATAATAGTTCATCAACATTTGAAGCTAAATTTTCTGATTTGTTGATTCAGCCTCATTGTTTATAAAAAAATATATGCATGTATCCTAGGCCTACTGGTTGTATGAATTTGAGATCAATCATCCCACAACTGTCCCAGAGTGTTTGGAATAGGCTATTTCTTTCTCGCATAGAACGACAAGCTGTAGTGGAGCGGGGCGAGAGTTTCAAGTTCCTTGGTGTCCACATCACCAACGAACTATCATGGTCCAAGTATATCAAGACAGTCGTGAAGAGGGCACGACAAATCCTTTTCCCCCTCAGGAGATTGAAAAGATTTGTCATGGGTCCCCAGATTCTCAAAAGGTTCTACAGCTGCACCATCGAGAGCATCCTGACCGGTTGTATCACCGCCTGATATGGCAACTGCTCGGCATCTGACCATAAGGCGCTACATAGGGTAGTGCGAACGGCCAAGTACATCACTGGGGCCAAGCTTCCTGCCATCCAGGACCAATATAATAGGCGGTGTCAGAGGAAAGCCCATACAATAAGTCAGATACTCCAGTAACCCAAGTTATAGACTGTTTTCTCTGCTATCGCACGGCAAGCGGTACCTGAGCGCCAAGTCAAGGACCAAAAAGGCTCCTCAACAGCTTCTACCCCCAAGCCATAAGGCTGCTGAACAATTTATAAAATCGCCATTTACATTGACATTATACCTACCATTATACCTATACTTATATACATCCAATCTACCTACCTCATCCCCATATTGTTTCATGTACTTTTCTGCTCTTTTGCACACCAGTATTTCTCCTTGCACATCATCATCTGCATATCTATCACTCCAGTGTTCATTTGCTAAACTGTAATTACTTCGCTACTATGGCCTATTTATTGCCTTACCTCCTTACTCCATTTGTACACATTGTATAGACTTTTTCATTGTCTTATTGACTGTACGTTTGTTTATGTGTAACTCTGTGTTGTTGTTTTTGTCGCACTGCTTTGCTTTATCTTGGCCAGGTCACAGTTGTAAATGAGAACAGGCCAACCTGGTTGAATAAAGGTGAAATAAATAAAAAAAGTTTTTTTTTATCCATGTATATTCACTTCGCTCCCACCTACATGGACAGATTACCTCAACTAGCCTGTACCCCCGCACACTGACTCGGTACCGGTGCCCCGTGTATATATCCTCCACACTGACTCGGTACCGGTGCCCTGTGTATATATCCTCCACACTGACTCGGTACCGGTGCCCCCTGTATATATCCTCCACACTGACTCGGTACCGGTGCCCCCTGTATATAACCTCCACACTGACTCGGTACTGGTGCCCCGTGTGTATAGCCTCCACACTGACTCGGTACCGGTGCCCCGTGTATATATCCTCCACACTGACTCGGTACCGGTGTCCCCTGTATATATCCTCCACACTGACTCGGTACCGGTGCCCCCTGTATATATCCTCCACACTGACTCGGTACCGGTGTCCCCTGTATATATCCTCCACACTGACTCGGTACCGGTGCCCCGTGTATATATCCTCCACACTGACTCGGTACCGGTGCCCCGTGTATATATCCTCCACACTGACTCGGTACCGGTGTCCCCTGTATATATCCTCCACACTGACTCGGTACCGGTGCCCCCTGTATATATCCTCCACACTGACTCGGTACCGGTGCCCCGTGTATATATCCTCCACACTGACTCGGTACCGGTGCCCTGTGTATATATCCTCCACACTGACTCGGTACCGGTGCCCCGTGTATATATCCTCCACACTGACTCGGTACCGGTGCCCCCTGTATATATCCTCCACACTGACTCGGTACCGGTGCCCCCTGTATATAACCTCCACACTGACTCGGTACTGGTGCCCCGTGTGTATAGCCTCCACACTGACTCGGTACCGGTGCCCCGTGTATATATCCTCCACACTGACTCGGTACCGGTGTCCCCTGTATATATCCTCCACACTGACTCGGTACCGGTGCCCCCTGTATATATCCTCCACACTGACTCGGTACCGGTGTCCCCTGTATATATCCTCCACACTGACTCGGTACCGGTGCCCCGTGTATATATCCTCCACACTGACTCGGTACCGGTGCCCCGTGTATATATCCTCCACACTGACTTGGTACCGGTGTCCCCTGTATATATCCTCCACACTGACTCGGTACCGGTGTCCCCTGTATATATCCTCCACACTGACTCGGTACCGGTGTCCCCTGTATATATCCTCCACACTGACTCGGTACCGGTGCCCCGTGTATATATCCTCCACACTGACTCGGTACCGGTGCCCCGTGTATATATCCTCCACACTGACTCGGTACCGGTGTCCCCTGTATATATCCTCCACACTGACTCGGTACCGGTGTCCCCTGTATATATCCTCCACACTGACTCGGTACCGGTGTCCCCTGTATATATCCTCCACACTGACTCGGTACCGGTGCCCCGTGTATATATCCTCCACACTGACTCGGTACCGGTGTCCCCTGTATATATCCTCCACACTGACTCGGTACCGGTGTCCCCTGTATATATCCTCCACACTGACTCGGTACCGGTGCCCCGTGTATATATCCTCCACACTGACTCGGTACCGGTGCCCCGTGTATATATCCTCCACACTGACTCGGTACCGGTGTCCCCTGTATATATCCTCCACACTGACTCGGTACCGGTGTCCCCTGTATATATCCTCCACACTGACTCGGTACCGGTGTCCCCTGTATATATCCTCCACACTGACTCGGTACCGGTGCCCCGTGTATATATCCTCCACACTGACTCGGTACCGGTGCCCCCTGTATATATCCTCCACACTGACTCGGTACCGGTGCCCCGTGTATATATCCTCCACACTGACTCGGTACCGGTGCCCCCTGTATATATCCTCCACACTTACTCGGTACCGGTGCCCCGTGTATATATCCTCCACACTAACTCGGTACCGGTGCCCCCTGTATATATCCTCCACACTGACTCGGTACCGGTGCCCCGTGTATATATCCTCCACACTGACCCGGTACTGGTGCCCCGTGTATATATCCTCCACACTGACCCGGTACCGGTGCCCTGTGTATATCCTCCACACTGACTCGGTACCGGTGCCCCCTGTATATATCCTCCACACTGACTCGGTACCGGTGCCCCCTGTATATATCCTCCACACTGACTCGGTACCGGTGCCCCCTGTATATATCCTCCTCACTGACCCGGTACCGGTGCCCCGTGTATATATCCTCCACACTGACACGGTACCGGTGCCCCGTGTATATATCCTCCACACTGACTCGGTACCGGTGTCCCCTGTATATATCCTCCACACTAACTCGGTACCGGTGCCCCCTGTATATATCCTCCACACTGACTCGGTACTGGTGTCCCCTGTATATATCCTCCACACTGACTCAGTACCGGTGTCCCGTGTGTATAGCCTCCACACTGACTCGGTACCGGTGCCCCCTGTATATATCCTCCACACTGACTCGGTACCGGTGCCCCCTGTATATATCCTCCACACTAACTCGGTACCGGTGCCCCCTGTATATATCCTCCACACTGACTCGGTACCGGTGCCCCGTGTATATATCCTCCACACTAACTCGGTACCGGTGCCCCCTGTATATATCCTCCACACTAACTCGGTACCGGTGCCCCCTGTATATATCCTCCACACTAACTCGGTACCGGTGCCCCGTGTATATATCCTCCACACTGACTCGGTACCGGTGCCCCCTGTATATATCCTCCACACTGACTCGGTACCGGTGCCCCGTGTATATATCCTCCACACTGACTCGGTACCGGTGCCCCCTGTATATATCCTCCACACTGACTCGGTACCGGTGTCCCGTGTATATATCCTCCACACTGACTCGGTACCGGTGTCCCGTGTGTATAGCCTCCACACTGACTCGGTACCGGTGCCCCCTGTATATATCCTCCACACTGACTCGGTACCGGTGCCCCCTGTATATATCCTCCACACTGACTCGGTACCGGTGCCCCGTGTATATATCCTCCACACTGACTCGGTACCGGTGCCCCCTGTATATATCCTCCACACTGACTCGGTACCGGTGTCCCGTGTATATATCCTCCACACTGACTCGGTACCGGTGTCCCGTGTGTATAGCCTCCACACTGACTCGGTACCGGTGCCCCCTGTATATATCCTCCACACTGACTCGGTACCGGTGTCCCCTGTATATATCCTCCACACTGACTCGGTACCGGTGCCCCCTGTATATATCCTCCACACTGACTCGGTACCGGTGTCCCCTGTATATATCCTCCACACTGACTCGGTACCGGTGTCCCCTGTATATATCCTCCACACTGACTCGGTACCGGTGCCCCGTGTATATATCCTCCACACTGACTCGGTACCGGTGTCCCGTGTATATATCCTCCACACTGACTCGGTACCGGTGTCCCGTGTATATATCCTCCACACTGACTCGGTACCGGTGCCCCCTGTATAGAGCCTCGTTATTGTTATTCTAATTGTGTTACTTTTTATTTTGTCTACTTGGTAAATATTTTCTTAACTGTTCTCTGTTTTTGAAGGGCTTGTAAGTAAGCATTTCATTGTAAAGTCTACACCTGTTGTATTCAGCATTTAATTGTAAAGTCTACACCTGTTGTATTCAGCATTTCATTGTAAAGTCTACACCTGTTGTATTCAGCATTTCATTGTAAAGTCTACACTTGTTGTACTCAGCATTTCATTGTAAAGTCTACACTTGTTGTACTCAGCATTTCATTGTAAAGTCTACACTTGTTGTACTCAGCATTTCATTGTAAAGTCTACACTTGTTGTACTCAGCATTTCATTGTAAAGTCTACACTTGTTGTACTCAGCATTTCATTGTAAAGTCTACACTTGTTGTACTCAGCATTTCATTGTAAAGTCTACACTTGTACTCGCATGTGACACATAAAGTTTGATTTAATTTGACCAATAGAATAGGTAAACCTTTCTACTATGAGGGTTAGTAGATGTCAAGTAAACGTCTATTCCACGTTGGTTCAACGTCATTTCAATCAAATGACGTGGAAACGATGTTGATTCAACCGGTGCGTGCCCTGTGGGTAGTGATGTTGCTGTTCGTTTTCTCGTCTTGTTGGCTGAGGAAAAGGAAGTGTGGACAGTTATTGTAATATCTTCAAAGCTGCATCGGAATTCATTAAGAAGGACGCAAGAACATTGTTCTGTTACGATGAATTCCCATCATCTAACTGGGATTTCTGTCATTCTGAGCACCGTGGGTGAACTCTCTAATCAGGTTATCCACCCAATCCATATGGGTCCAGTACATTTCTAGAATGTCCTGTAAATTAAAATGCTGCCGGTGAAATGTCCGTGCGCCACATTTTCCTAACGGAAACGCTTACACACCCACACACAAACAGTTAGCACACACACACTGTAACACTTGTGCAGAGAGAGAGAGAGAGAGTCTGACAGAGAATCTGAGCAATCTTTGGTCCTTGATGTTTATATTACATTATCACTGTTGTAATTATTCTGTAATGTTATCATCAGTCAGTCACAGAGCCTGTGCTGACACTGGTGGGGTCACCTCCCTACCTTTTGTATTGTGTCTTGGGTGTTGTTGTGTTAGCGATGATGGGATGCTAATGACTTTAGCTCTGGTTGCTGGTATTAACATGCATTACTCTGTGTGGGTTTGAAGCACAAGGGACTCACTCACATACGATTAGATGGGGATGTGAGCACGGAATTATGACTAAACTGACTAAATATCGCTGTATTTTTAGCGATTCATGCCTCAGTATGTTCTCTTTTCTGGTGAGCAGTGTCTCCCTAAGGTGGCGGACATGACATCGTTGCTAATGGTATTTCACTTGGCTGTAAGCTTCTGATAATTACCTAATAGCCTCGAACACAGAGGTTAATTCAATTTAGTCTCATTGCAGTTCAATAAAATGTAGCTTGATGATATTGTGTGAATGTTTGTGTCAGTGGAATTGAGAATAATCACTTTGTCTGTCTGTCTGTCTGTCTGTCTGTCTGTCTGTCTGTCTGTCTGTCTGTCTGTCTGTCTGTCTGTCTGTCTGTCTGTCTCTCTCTCTCTTTCTCTCTCTCTCCTCTCTCTCTCTCTCTCTCTCTCTCTCTCTCTCTCTCTCTCTCTCTCTCTCTGTCACACTCACTCTCTCCTCCCCCCTATCTCTTTCTCGCTCTCCCTCCCTCTCTTCCCTTGTTCCTTGTCTCCAGTTGATAAGTGGAGGATCTATCGTCAGCGCTGAGGCAGTATGGGACCATGTGACCATGGCCGACCGAGAGTTGGCGTTTAAGGCCGGCGATGTCATCAAGGTGCTGGACGCGTCCAATAAGGACTGGTGGTGGGGTCAGATTGACGAGGAGGAGGGGTGGTTCCCCGCCAGCTTCGTACGGGTGAGTTAGTGATACCTCACGTCACCCTAGTCTTCTGAGTGCCCCGATTCACACTATACCCACGTAGGATCTTCATTTGAGCCAGTTTGCTACAGGAGAAAAATAATCCTGCAGCAACAGGAAATGTGAATTGTTATGTGGATTATAATTAATGGATATATAATTAAGGGATTGATACATTTTTCAGGAAAATCGTGTCTGAAAGTGTAAATGACAGAAAGTTTTACATTTAAGTTTTAAGTTCTCCTGCAACATGGTGATCAAATTAAGATCCTACATCTGTAGGGAAAAGCCAAGCCAAGCTGGGCTGGCCTGGTAACCCATCTACTTTAGTTGCTGGAACCCTGCTAAAAAGAACAGTATGATATCCAAGCCAGCACAGTACACTTCCTGTTAGCTTCACAGTACACTTCCTGTTAGCTTCATACATTACCTGGTAAAGGCTACACACACTACAGCTAAAGAGGACATACTCTAGTAAACACTTCCTACTTAACTGAGTAAAGGCTCCATACATGACCAAGTGAAGGCTTTCTCCAGACTCCACAATGGCCATCCCAACCCTGACAACTCCATGTCCAGAGGCTAAACTAATTTCTCCCCACCACCACTACCTCTCCATCCATTGAGTCGATCCAGGCATTGAGTGAACCGGTGTGTTTCTGTCATTCTTTCTCTCTAAGGTCGAACCCCACCCTCCTCAACCCCAAACAAAACAGGTTTTCTATATCAACCCCATAGCAACTGCTCGGTTCCAAAACACTACGTCTAAGGTGCGTTTCCCAAACATCATCAATCAACCATCCAGCCATTCCCCCCCCCCCCCCCCCCACCACCCACCGCTCAGTCTGCCGACGCAACGTCTCCCAAACATTACCCAATCAATCAACCATCCAGCCATACCCCCCCACCACCCACCGCTCAGCCTGCCGACGCAACGCCTCTCAAACTTTGCCCAGTCAATCAACCAACGCACATCTAACGTTCCCATAACCTCCACAAAACATCTGTACAGTATGTCCTTCTATTGGTCAGGCAGAGATAGACTGGGTACATGTACAGTTGAAGTCAGAAGTTTACATACACCATAGCCAAATACATTTAAACTCAGTTTTTCCCAATTCCTGACATTTAATCCCAGTAAAAAGTCCCTGTTTTAGGTCAGTTAGGATCACCACGTTATTTTAAGAATGTGAAATGTCAGAATAATAGTAGAGAGAATTATTTATTTCAGCTTTAATTTCTTTTATCACATTCCCAGTGGGTCAGAAGAGAACATACACCCAATTAGTATTTGGTAGTATTGCCTTTAAATTGTTTAACTTGGCTCAAACGTTTCAGGTAGCCTTCCACAAGCTTCCAACAATAGGTTGGGTGAATTTTGGCCCATTCCTCCTGACAGATCTGGTGTAACTGAGTCAGGTTTGTAGGCCTCCTTGCTCGCACACGCTTTTTCAGTTCTGCCCACACATTTTCTATGGGATTGAGGTCAGGGCTTTGTGATGGCCACTCCAATACCTTGACTTTGTTGTCCTTAAGCCATTTTGCCACAACTTTGGAAGTATGCTTGGGGTCATTGTCCATATGGAAGACCCATTTGCGACCAAGCTTTAACTTCCTGATTTATGTCTTGAGATGTTGCTTCAATATATCCTCATAATTTTCTTTTCTCATGATGCCATCTATTTTGTGAAGTGCACCAGTCCTTCCTGCAGCAAATCTCCCCCACAACATGATGCTGCCACCACTGTGCTTCACGGTTCTTCGGCTTGCAAGCCTCCCCCTTTTTCCTCCAAACATAACGATGGTCATTATTGCCAAACAGTCCTATTTTTGTTTCATCAGACCAGAGGACATTTCTCCAAAAAGTATGATCTTTGTCCCCATGTGCAGTTGCAAACCGTAGTCTGTCTTCTTTATGGCGGTTTTGGAGCAGTAGCTTCTTCCTTGCTGAGCGGCCTTTCAGGTTATGACGATATAGGACTCGTTTTACTGTGGATATCGATACTTTTGTACCTGTTTCCTCCAGCATCTTCACAAGGTCCTTTGCTGTTGTTCTGGGATTGATGTGCACTTTTCCCACCAAAGTGCATTCATCTCTAGGAGACAGAACGCGTCTCCTTCCTGAGCGGTATGATGGCTGCGTGGTCACATGGACCTTTTTGCTTGATATCATGGGAAAATCTAAAGAAATCAGCCAAGACCTCCACAAGTCGGGTTCATTCTTGGGAGAAATTTCCAAACACCTGAAGGTACCACGTTCATCTGTACATACAATAGTACGCAAGTATAAACACCATGGGACCACGCAGCCATCATACCGCTCAGGAAGGAGACGTGTTCTGTCTCCTAGAGATGAACGTACTTAGGTGGGAAAAGTGCAAGTCATCACAAAGCTCTGACCTCAACCCTATAAACATTTGTGGGCAGAACTGAAAAAGCGTGTGCGAGCAAGGAGGCCTAAAAACCTGACTCAGTTACACCAGCTCTGTTAGGAGGAATGGGCCAAAATTCACCCAACTTATTGTTGGAACCTTGTGGAAGGCTACCTGAAACTTTTGAGCCAAGTTAAACAATTTAAAGGCAATGTAAGTGTATATAAACATCTGACCCACTGGGAATGTGATAAAAGAAATTAAAGCTGAAATAAATCATGCTCTCAACTATTATTCTGACATTTCACATTCTTAAAATAAAGTGGTGATCCTAACTGACCTAAAACAGGGCATTTTTACTGGGATTTAATGGCAGGAATTGTGAAAAACTGAGTTTAAATGTATTTGGCTAAGGTGTATGTAAACTTCCGACTTCAACTGTAGATTGTCTTCTGAGGGGAGGACGGCTTATAGTAATGGCTGGAACTGGGCTAATGGGATTATTTGATACCATTCCAAACCATTCCGCTCCAGCCGTTACCACAACTAAAGTGCCACCAACCTCCTGTGATATGTATATCAGTCACAAGATTGGGACTCATCAGAACACGATGGATCTATTATAGATTACAGCCTTCAGTTTTTTTCTCTTTTCTATTTACTCTTTTTATAGTCTGTTTATAACTGAGTCTTCTCCTCCACGATGCTTCTCAAATGACACCATTTTTACCTATATCGTGCACTACTTTTTACCAGATTCCAATGGTCCCTGGTCAAAAGTAGTGCACTATAAAGGGAATAGGGTGCCATTTGGGAACATACTCTGGCACGGTAGCAGCAGTTGGTTCCACCCGTCTCTCTGCTTGTTGTTGTGAAGCTGCATGGCGTCGTGTGTTTGGCATTACAACCGTCGCCACTTTGATGTTCAGTTGGCACACAGTGTTTCATCATCAGGTGTTGGCTTGGCTACCATACCTGGCATCTGATCCCCTCTAACCTACCTCTAACCTAACTCTAACCTACCTCTAACCTCTAAAATACCTCTACCCTACCTCTAACCTAACTCTAACCTACCTCTAACCTACCTCTACCTCTAACCTAACTCTAACCTACCTCTAACCTACATCTAACCTAACTCTAACCTACCTCTAACCTAAATCTAGCCTACCTCTAACCTACCTCTACCCTACCTCTAACCTAACTCTAACCTACCTCTAACATACCTCTAACCTAACTCTAACCTACCTCTACACTACCTCTAACCTAACTCTAACATACCTCTAACCTACCTCTAACCTCTAACCTACCTCTAACCTACCTCTACCCTACCTCTATCCTAACTCTAACCCACCTCTAACCTAACACTAACCTACCTCTAACCTCTAACCTACCTCTAACCTAACTCTAATCTACCTCTAACCTCTAACCTAACTCTAATCTACCTCTAATCTACCTCTAACCTAACTCTAATCTACCTCTAATCTACCTCTAACCTAACTGTAATCTACCTCTAACCTACCTCTAATCTACCTCTAACCTAACTCTAATCTACCTCTAACCTACCTCTAATCTACCTCTAACGTAACTCTAATCTACCTCTAACCTACCTCTAATCTACCTC
>NC_034192.2:55963654-56113654 GCF_002021735.2 Oncorhynchus kisutch | reverse complement strand
ATGGCAGGCCTCCGTCCTGGACTGGGAGGTAGGTACTGTGCACCACTCTGAACAAACCATCCCTCAACGGAGTGTGTGTGTGTGTGTGTTTAAAACAAGCGTTTTTAGGTCCTTGAATAGTACTAAATAAAGACATGTATTATTATGGTCCCCAGGGTGATGACATCCTGGACCGGAGCTCGGAGTTGATCTATACAGGAGAAATGTCTTGGATCTACCAGCCTTATGGACGCAGTCAGCAACGGGTCTTCTTCCTCTTTGATCACCAGCTGGTCCTCTGTAAGAAGGTATGAAACCTCCCCTCTCTGTCCTGAAACCTCCCCTCTCTGTCCTGAAACCTCCCCTCTCTGTCCTGAAACCTCCCCTCTCTGTCCTGAAACCTCCCCTCTCTGTCCTGAAACCTCCCCTCTCTGTCCTGAAACCTCCCCTCTCTGTCCTGAAACCTCCCCTCTCTGTCCTGAAACCTCCCCTCTCTGTCCTGAAACCTCCCCTCTCTGTCCTGAAACCTCCCCTCTCTGTCCTGAAACCTCCCATCTCTGTCCTGAAATCTCTCCCCTCTGTCCTGAAACCTCCCCTCTCTGTCCTGAAACCTCCCCTCTCTGTCCTGTTCCAAACCAGTTCAGGTATATGTAGAAGGTATGAAGCCTCCCCTCTCTGTCCTGTTCCAAACCAGTTCTGGGAGGATCTACAGTGCAAGGCATGATGGCCTGTGTCCTAACATGGCTTGGCCATCCTACACACACACACACACACACACGCACACACACACACGCACACACACACACGTACACACACACACACGCACACACACACACACGCACACACACACACACACACACGCACACACACACACACACACACACACACACACACACACACACACACACACACACTGCTCGGGGATGTCTGCGGAACATGCTTAATTATGAATCCCTCATCTTTGTTCTTGAGTTTCTTATTCACGATGTACAACACAACATGTGCAATGGCTGCCCTCAGGGTGTGTTTCTGGCATGTTCCTCTCTCTCTCTTCCTTCCTTCCTTCCTTCCTCCTCTATAATAAGGGCAGTGTTGTTCCCATCTCCGTCTCGTTGTGTTGAATGACCACTGGTATAAGACGTCTATAATTCACAGCTATGCATATCTCTGTTGCTTAATGGTTTAGCTTGAGGTTTGTGAGCTTTAAACCAGGGCTTTGTTTTTGTTATTGAGAAGAGAGGATAGAGATTTGTTGTTGGGGACAGAGAAGAGAGAGAGGGGGTGAGATAGGGTGAGAGAGAGACAAAGAGAAAGAGAGAAAGAAAGAAAGAAAGAAAGAAATGAGAGGATAGAGCTTTGTTGTTGAGAGTTTAAGGAGTTGTGTGTTTTTGTGGCAGATGGAGAGGGTTGCATAAGAGGATAATATGTGGAAACGTCTCCAGGATAAAACCAATCAGAGACACAACACACACACACGCACACACACACACACACACACACACACACACACGCGCACACACACACACGCACACACACACACACACACACACACACATACACACACAAACTGACACCACTTCCCTCTCTCTCCTCTAGGACCTGATTCGTAGGGACATCCTGTACTATAAGGGCCTAACAACACCTCTCTCTAGGATCTGATTCGTAGGGACATCCTGTACTATAAGGGCCTAACAACCTCTCTCTCCTCTAGGACCTGATTCGTAGGGACATCCTGTACTATAAGGGCCTAACAACCTCTCTCTCTCTAGGACCTGATTCGTAGGGACATCCTGTGCGATAAGGGCCTAACAACCTCTCTCTCTCTCTAGGACCTGATTCGTAGGGACATCCTGTACTATAAGGGCCTAACAACCTCTCTCTCTCTAGGACCTGATTCGTAGGGACATCCTGTACTATAAGGGCCTAACAACACCTCTCTCTCTAGGATCTGATTCGTAGGGACATCCTGTACTATAAGGGCCTAACAACCTCTCTCCTCTAGGATCTGATTCGTAGGGACATCCTGTACTATAAGGGCCTAACAACACCTCTCTCTCTAGGATCTGATTCGTAGGGACATCCTGTACTATAAGGGCCTAACAACCTCTCTCCTCTAGGACCTGATTCGTAAGGACATCCTGTACTATAAGGGCCTAACAACCTCTCTCTCTCTAGGACCTGATTCGTAGGGACATCCTGTACTATAAGGGCCTAACAACCTCTCGCTCTCTAGGACCTGATTCGTAGGGACATCCTGTACTATAAGGGCCTAACAACCTCTCTCCTCTAGGACCTGATTCGTAGGGACATCCTGTACTATAAGGGCCGTATCGACATGGACCGCTATGACGTGCGGGACGCCATCGATGGTCGTGACGAAGACTTCAACGTGAGCGTGAAGAACGCATTCAAATTGCACAACAAAGACAGCGAGGAGCTCCACATCTTCCTGTCCAAGAAACTGGAGGAGAAGATACGATGGCTCCGGGCTTTCCACGAGGAGAGGAAGATGGTGCAGGAGGATGAGAAAATCGGTTCGACACACACACACATTCTTACACACTTACAGACACACACACACATTCTTAAACACTTACAGACAATCACACACACACACACACACAAACACACACACACGCACACACACACACACCCACCACGTATACTCATGCACATACACACACACACACACACACGCACAGACACACCACACACACGCACAGACACACCACACACACACACCACTTATACTCACACACACACACAAACACACACACACCACTTATACTCTCTCACACACACATACACATACACATACACATACACACACACACACACACACACACACATACACATACACATACACATACACACACACACACACACAAACACACACACACCACTTATACTCTCACACACAAACACACACAAACACACACACACCACTTATACTCACACTCACCTTCTTCAGACATTTTTCACCTACTTGAGATGATGTCAAATGTTAATGTTACATTAAAGAAAGAGGGTCTATTCTATTCTATTTGTGTTCAGACAGTAGGCTTGCAGTCATGGTGTACACTCTGCATTAACTCAAGGTTAACATAGAGCCTGTGTGTTTCAGGGTTTGAGATCTCAGAGTACCAGAAGCGTCAGGCAGCCCTGACTGTGAGGAAGGTATCTAAACAGAAAGGTGAGACATCACGAAGACACCAGGTGATTTACCTTTCTCTCTCTCTCTTCTCTCTGACACTCTGTCTTCTCATCGCTGTTTACTTAACAAGCCTCACACACACTCCGTACAAACACACCGCACATCACTCTTTTACTGTAAATACACACCGCACATCACTCTTTTACCGTAAATACACACCGCACATCACTCTTTTACTGTAAATACATACCGCACATCACTATTTTACTGTAAATACACACCGCACATCACTATTCTACTGTAAATACACACCGCACATCACTCTTTTACCGTAAATACACACCACACATCACTCTTTTATTGTAAATACACACCGCACATCACTCTTTTACCGTAAATACACACCGCACATCACTCTTTTACCGTAAATACACACCGCACATCACTCTTTTACCGTAAATACACACCACACATCACTATTTTACCGTAAATACACACCGCACATCACTCTTTTACCGTAAATACACACCGCACATCACTATTTTACCGTAAATACACACCGCACATCACTCTTTTACTGTAAATACACACCGCACATCATTATTTTACCGTAAATACACACCGCACATCACTATTTTACTGTAAATACACACCGCACATCATTCTTTTACCGTAAATACACACCACACATCACTCTTTTACCGTAAATACACACCGCACATCACTATTTTACTGTAAATACACACCGCACATCACTATTTTACTGTAAATACACACCGTAAATACACACCACACATCACTCTTTTATTGTAAATACACACCGCACATCACTCTTTTACCGTAAATACACACCGCACATCACTCTTTTACCGTAAATACACACCGCACACCACTCTTTTACCGTAAATACACACCGCACATCACTATTTTACCGTAAATACACACCGCACATCACTATTTTACCGTAAATACACACCGCACATCACTATTTTACCGTAAATACACACCGCACATCACTCTTTTACTGTAAATACACACCGCACATCATTCTTTTACCGTAAATACACACCGCACATCACTATTTTACTGTAAATACACACCGCACATCATTCTTTTACCGTAAATACACACCGCACATCACTCTTTTACCGTAAATACACACATCACTCTTTTACCGTAAATACACACATCACTATTTTACCGTAAATACACACCGCACATCACTATTTTACCGTAAATACACACATCACTATTTTACCGTAAATACACACATCACTATTTTACCGTAAATACACACATCACTCTTTTACCTATGCCTCTCACCATGTGTGACCTGATCTTCGGCTTTCTGTTTACAAATCGATTTACAACCGTTCAAAAAGCGTCAAATCCATATATATACTATACAAATCCATATATATACTATACATATCCATATATATACTATACATATCCATATATATACTATACATATCCATATATATACTATACATATCCATATATATACTATACATATCCATATATATACTATACATATCCATATATATACTATACATATCCATATACTATACATATCCATATATATACTATACATATCCATATATATACTATACATATACATATCCATATATATACTATACATATCCATATATATACTATACATATCCATATATATACTATACATATCCATATATATACTATACATATCCATATATATACTATACATATCCATATATATACTATACATATCCATATATATACTATACAAATTCATATCACACATAGTTTTCCAGCAGAGACTTGTGAATCAAAAGACTGCTAAACACCTATGAAAAGACAGAGGGTTTTATGCATGGTGAATATTAAATCATAGTTTTCATGAAGTGAATATGCAGAAGGTGTAAAGAATGCCAGTTGGATGTGTGTTTTCCGTTGTTGATGTGATGTGTGTTTGGTACCGTTAGACTCATCATAACAGATGTGCGTTTGCCATTGTTGATGTGATGTGTGTTTGGTACCGTTAGACTCATCAACAGATGTGTGTGGTCTCTCTGTGAATGTTGTTTCTGTTAAGATGGCCCATTCCTCAGTCTAGGGGCTCTATTGGAATGAAATTGTCTTTGGAAGAGAGATGTGCCATTTGTACCGTATTTAGAAGCATAAAAACCATTTGGTCCCCTCCCCATTTTATTTCATTTGATAAGAAATCAAGTGTAGCCTCCCCTCCCCTTAATTAAGCCTGGTTTATAAGCATTGCATTTATCCTGGCCATTAGCCAAGTAGCCTCTGGATACAGGGCTTTTAAATTGTCTACTGAGAGTGACGTGAAATATTTTGGAGATTTTTGCCCTCATGCTTTTTCCATTGACATACCTGCATACTTCATTCAGCTTGTTCAGTAGGTTATCCATCCCCATTCTCAAAGAGAGCCCCTCGTTTGGTAACCAAACTATTCAGTCCTCCTATAAATGCTCTACCAACAGCAGATTGTTTTGAGGATCTGCCTCGCACATAGATCTGCCTCGCACATAGGCAACGATACAATCGACAGTATCCTAGTATTTTGTATAGATGTGCCAGTGTTATGTGTAAAGACATTTAGACCTACCTGTGCACACTGTGCCATGGGAACGAGCGATGCGCTTTATGACATCATGCTTCTGACCCCACCCTATTTATAAATATTGTTGCTGGTTTTTTCATTTATTCTTGTTTTCCATTTCATATCAGGCCCTACATAGTGCTACCCTTACCCTGGGCCTAGGGTACTAAGGCTGGTTCTACAGCAATACGTCTTGTCTGTTTTATCCTGGCCTGGCAACGCTGCCGATCCTTAAAAGGTGTTTAAATGTTCTATCCGTCAGAGTACCTTGAATTGAAAATATACTGCACATCCAACAACAGACACACACATGCCTACCTGCTTGCTACCTTTCACTTGTTCAGGTATCCATTCCCCATCTCCAAAGAGCCCATCTCCTCAGGTGACCAAAGACGCTCGCCTCCAAACTTATTTCAAATGTTCAGTCCTATAATGCAGCATCGGCGGTAGTCCTAGGCTATATCTGGCTTATTGAGAACCTGTCTCACACATACAATACAATTTACAGGAACCTAAAATGTTTTATTTCAGGAGAATTGCGATGCGCTTGTTGGCTAGGCTTGGTGAAGCCAATTACAACCATTTTGACTGCCAACACTCCCAAGTGTGGCTATTGAGCAAACACTGGATGTTTTTTAATTTACTGTTGCTATTAAGTTATTGTATGTAGCCTATGCTATTTAATAAACTGTAGTATCAATATACTATAAACTGTAGTATCAATATACTATAAACTGTAGTATCAATATACTATAAACTGTAGTATCAATATACTATAAACTGTAGTAGTATCAATATACTATAAACTGAAGTATCAATATACTATAAACTGCAGTAATGTCAATATACTATAAAGTGTAGTATCAATATACTATAAACTGCAGTCGTATGAATATACTATAAACTGTAGTATCAATATACTATAAACTGTAGTATCAATATACAATAAACTGTAGTATC
Organism: Oncorhynchus kisutch; assembly: GCF_002021735.2. NCBI lineage: Eukaryota > Metazoa > Chordata > Actinopteri > Salmoniformes > Salmonidae > Oncorhynchus > Oncorhynchus kisutch. Next base: position 56,106,959 of record NC_034192.2, on the reverse strand, counting down.
AATATACTATAAACTGTAGTAGTCTCAATATACTATAAACTGTAGTATCAATATACTATAAACTGTAGTATCAATATACTATAAACTGTAGTATCAATATACTATAAACTGTAGTATCAATATACTATAAACTGTTTTATCAATATTCTATCAACTTTAGTATCTATATAATGTAAACTGCGGTAGTATCAATATACTATAAACTGCAGTAGTATCAATATACTATGAAGTGTAGTATGAATATACTATAAACTGTAGTAGTATCAACATGCTATAAACTTTAGTAGTATCAATATACTATAAACTCTACTATTATCAATATACAATACACTGTAGAATCCATATACTATAAACTGTAGTATCAATATACTATAAACTGTAGTAGTATCAATGTACTATAAGCTGTAGTATCAATATACTATGAACGGTAGTAGTGTCAATATACGTACTATAAAGTGTAGTATCAATACACTATAGACTGTAGTAGTATCACAATACTATCAACTGTAGTATCAATATACTATAAACTTTAGTACTATCAATATACTATAAACTTTAGTACTATCAATATACTATAAACTTTAGTACTATCAATATACTATAAACTTTAGTATCAAAATACTATCAACTGTAGTGGTATCAATATACTATAAGCTGGAGTGGTATCAATATACTATAAATGTTGTATCAATATACTGTAAACTGTAGTAGTATATATATATATTATGGACCAGGAGGAAAATATGCCATGTCCCCAGCCGAACTTAAAGACCGTCAATAACTTACAGAACTCGAGACAAATGCATGCAGTAGACTAAGCCATGGAACACATGGATTGGCCAGTGAGTGGCCAGGCCCTAGTCACACCTACAGGTTGTTTATTCTTCAAAACCCCGCCCTTTCACACCACCGCCAGCTACTGCACTCATAATTCTGGCTGTGAAAATAGTACAAATATTTTGACCTATAGCGCTACTGCCATCTCTGAGATTTACCACTGGGTTAGGCTTGTTAAAATAGAGCCCTAGATGTGTGTCAGAACTGTGTTGTTCTGTGTTTGGTTTGGTGTGTCACAGTACTGTACTGTCCTGTGTGTGTATTACATCGTGGTTTGACAGTAACTATGTGTGTATTACATCGTGGTTTGACAGTAACTATGTGTGTATTACATCGTGGTTTGACAGTATCTGTGTGTGTATTACATCGTGGTTTGACAGTAACTATGTGTATTACATCGTGGTTTGACAGTATCTGTGTGTAAGTATTACACGGTTGGCACAAGGTGAAGTACTGCTCTTGAATTTTCAGATTCATTGTTAGATATCATCTTGAGAAAGAGGGCCTTGTTTTATGGACATGGTTTGAAAATGATAAAGGTATATCATTCATTAGAGTTTTGTTTACTGTAGAGATAATGCAACAAGATGCCATGGCAACTGATAAGAAATCTACTACTACTATAATGACCAATGGCATTAGAGCATGTTGATCTAGTATGTTCTATTTTACTCTCAAGGCTCTCCAAGATCTCCATAGAGAAACCGTGTCTATAATCAGTTAAAAAAATATGAAGAAGGACACTGTGTTTTTCAAGATGCCATGGCAACTTTAAAACTTTCCATCATCAAATATTGATTATTCACAGTTTTATATTGGCTGTGGAGTAGTTGTTGTAATGCTCATAGATCGTAGTCCAGCAGCTTTCTATTCTTATAAATCTATTTTGATTGCTCTTACTTTGCGTAGTCTTAGGGTGCTATTCAATCAAACACGTAATCAGCAAAGACGGAATAACACTCTCCTTCGTCAATGGAAATGCCTGATTTCATATATGTGCTGGAAGAATGTTATTTCCCCGGGTCCTCGTGTTTGCCTGATTCAAGGATTGTTTGAATAGCATCTCTAGTTCTCCCTTGTGTCATTACTACAGCAGAGATGTGTATTTTCCATCATCAAGCATCATCATATGATCACAATATCACATGCTACAATAGTAACACAGAGCTGAACAACGTAGTACATAGTTGTAGTTGCTTGTTTGTTGTGAAAGCATGACTAGATGTTGTGTACAATGTTCTGTTTCTGATCCAATACTGACCATGTTTCTCTGGTTATCCACTTCTCCACCCCCTTGATTCTACTCTTTGCCTCTTCCCCTACTCTGTTCCCTCCTTCCTGCCCCCTACTCTGTTCCCTCCTTCCTGCCCCCTTCTCTGTTCCCTCCTTCCTGCCCCCTACTCTGTTCCCTCCTTCCTGCCCCCTACTCTGCACCTGCCTTCAAGGTGTGAACAGGTGCGTTCCCCCCTCCTACCCCCCTCCCCAGGATCCCCTACCCCTGGGACAGTATGACCTAGCAAAGGACTTGGCACATGCAGAGGTTTTTGAATTGAGTCAATCCAAACGAGGCCAGGCTCCTTTCTGGCACAACAATTTTACTAGATTAACACCTTTTAAGAAATAGAGAAACAGACTCTTTCCAAGGACCATCTATTTTTTTTCTGAGAAACACTCAAACTAAAATATTTGGAAGATTACATCATTGTCCTGTGAAAAATAATTGAAGACAAAAAAAAGAACTACTGGAAGAAGGACCAATGATGTTTATTTGTGAGTTTCATTGTGGAGACTGAGTTTGTGAGTTGTCACCCAGGAGACTGGAGAACTATGGATTCTAACTTCTTCACTTCATTCTAACTGTTCTTGGTTCTGAGTTCCAATGCTTCTCTACTCCAGTAGACACTCCTGTTCCATACTGAACTGTACTGTACAGGAATCTACTACCACATCCCTCAACCCCACCATCACCATCTGAATGTCCTGGATTCATGGAGATAGCTTTTATTTTGTTCTTTTCAGGCTCTGCCTCTTTTCCATATTTGAAGTAAGCATATTTAATGTTTCTTTACCAGAACTAGTGAGTCCACCTACCTACAGTACAGTATGATTGTGTAGATGACAGGCGTTGTGTTGATGTGTGTGTCTGTGAGGATTATGTTGTTGTGAGTGTGCACTGCAACGATGAGGCTGAAATGGCATCCTATTCCCTATATTGTTTGGTAGGTGGGGTGCCACTTTGACTGACAGGAGAGCTGTTGGCCGGTTCTAATGTTTCTCAGAAGTTCTGTCGTCAGCATCACTGACGACTGTCCCATTAAAGACTGGTCAGACCATATCTCTCTCTCTCTCTCTCTCTCTCTCTCTTCTCTTTACCCTCTGTCTCTCTGTCTCTCTCTCTCTCTCTCTCTCTTCTCTTTACCCTCTGTCTCTCTGTCTCTCTCTCTCTCTCTTCTCTTTACCCTCTGTCTCTCTGTCTATCTCTCTCTCTCTATTCTCTTTACCCTCTGTCTCTCTGTCTATTTCTCTCTCTCTCTTCTCTTTACCCTCTGTCTATCTCTCTCTCTCTCTCTCTCTCTCTCTCTTCTCTTTACCCTCTGTCTATCTCTCTCTCTCTCTCTCTCTTCTCTTTACCCTCTGTCTATCTCTCTCTCTCTCTCTTCTCTTTACCCTCTGTCTATCTCTCTCTCGCTCTCTCTTCTCTTTACCCTCTGTCTATCTCTCTCTCTCTCTTCTCTTTACCCTCTGTCTATCTCTCTCATTCTCACTCTCTCTCACTCTATTCATTCTGTCTATTTCTCTCTCTGTCATTTCTGTTTTTCTCTATTCCCTTTCTTTCTCTCTCTTTACCATCTGTCTCCTCTCTCTCACCCTCTCTCTCTCTCCCTCCCTCCCTCCCTCTCTCTTTCTCTCTTCTCAATCCCCATTCCCCTCTATATCTGTCTTATCTCACTCTTTCCCCTCTCTCTGTCTCTCTTTTCCCTCTCTCTGTCTCTCTTTCCCCTCTCTCTGTCTCTCTTTTCCCTCTCTCTGTCTCTCTTTACCCTCTCTCTGTCTCTCTTTCCTCTCTCTCTGTCTCTCTTTCCCCTCTCTCTGTCTCTCTTTCCCCTCTCTCTGTCTCTCTTTTCCCTCTCTCTGTCTCTCTTTCCCCTCTCTCTGTCTCTCTTTCCCCTCTCTCTGTCTCTCTTTTCCCTCTCTCTGTCTCTCTTTCCCTCTCTCTGTCTCTCTTTCCCCTCTCTCTGTCTCTCTTTCCCCTCTCTCTGTCTCTCTTTCCCCTCTCTCTGTCTCTCTTTCCCCTCTCTCTGTCTCTCTTTTCCCTCTCTCTGTCTCTCTTTTCCCTCTCTCTGTCTCTCTTTCCCCTCTCTCTGTCTCTCTTTTCCCTCTCTCTGTCTCTCTTTTCCCTCTCTCTGTCTCTCTTTCCCCTCTCTCTGTCTCTCTTTCCCCTCTCTCTGTCTCTCTTTCCCCTCTCTCTGTCTCTCTTTCCCCTCTCTCTGTCTCTCTTTCCCCTCTCTCTGTCTCTCTTTCCCCTCTCTCTGTCTCTCTTTTCCCTCTATCTTAGTTGTCGCCCTCTTTCTGTTCCCTCCCTTCTATCTGACTATGTTTTTGTTTAATGAGGTTAGACATCTAGTTGGATGTCTGCCATTATCCATGATATTACGGCAGGTCAGGGAAATAATCAATAGCCGTAACATCAATACAACATTTACATTATCTACTACGCACCAAACACTGTTGACAGGGTATAATCATTGCGTCCATCCACAGAGGCTGGCTGTTGGGTCACAAAGGGTTTCATGTTCCTGTCTGTCTGAGTACCAAGATGTAGACCAGTAGAATGTCTGTCTGTCTCACCTGTCTGCCTGAGTACTGAGCTGTAGACAGGTAGAATGTCTGTCTGTCTGAGTACTGAGCTGTAGACAGGTATAATGTCTGTCTGCCTGAGTACTGCGCTGTAGACAGGTAGAATGTCTGTCTGTCTGAGTAATGCGCTGTAGACAGGAAGAATGTCTGTCTGTCTGAGTACTGAGCTGTAGACAGGTAGAATGTCTGTCTGCCTGAGTACTGTGCTGTAGACAGGTATAATGTCTGTCTGTCTGAGTACTGAACTGTAGACAGGTAGTATGTCTGTCTGCCTGAGTACTGCGCTGTAGACAGGTAGAATGTCTGTCTGTCTGAGTACTGAGCTGTAGACAGGTAGAACGTCTGTCTGTCTGAGTACTGAGCTGTAGACAGGTAGAACGTCTGTCTGCCTGACTACTGCGCTGTAGACAGGTATAATGTCTGTCTGTCTGAGTACTGAGCTGTAGACAGGTAGAATGTCTGTCTGCCTGAGTACTGCGCTGTAGACAGGTAGAATGTCTGTCTGTCTGAGTACTGAGCTGTAGACAGGTAGAACGTCTGTCTGTCTGAGTACTGAGCTGTAGACAGGTAGAATGTCTGTCTCTCTGAGTACTGAGCTGTAGACAGGTAAAATATCTGAGTACTGAGCTGTAGACAGGTAGAATGCCTGTCTGTCTCACCTGTCTGTCTGATCGGACTAACACATATCATCTAATTCCATGACAGAAATGACAAAATGACAAAATTATATGACAGATAATTTTTCTTTTTTTCATTTTGTTCAGCTGTCCCATATAATTAACATTCACAATGAAGCAAATAGGTTTTTTCTTGTTTTTTTTTTATTCTGCGTATGGTGAGGAAGCAGAGCCAACCATACAGTTGTGTGTGTTCCCTTGTTTTAGACATTAGTAAGAATACTACACTATTGGAGATGGTGTCAACCAGCGGAGGCTGCTGAGGGGAGGACGGCTCATAATAATGTCTGGAACGGCATCAATGGAATGGTATCAAACACATCAAAGACATGGTTTCCATGGTTTCCATGTGTTTGATACCATTCCATTGATGCCGTTCCAGACATTATTATGAGCCGTCCTCCCCTCAGCAGCCTCCACTGATATCAACTGGTGTCGGGTTTCATTTCAAGTTCTGATGTGGCTCAGTTGGTAGAGCATGGTGCATGTAATGCCAGGGTTGTGGGTTCGATTCCCTTGGTGGACCAGTATGAAAACGTATCCTCTCACGACTGAAAGTTGCTCTGTATAAGAGCATCTTCTGAAAGGTCAATGTTTTTTAAGGGTGAGAATGTTGTAAACTAGAGAGAAATATCCACTGAATATCTCTGTTTATAGGTCTTTGTTTTCCTGTTTCAAAGTTTGAATTTAAGTTAATCAAATCTGTCATATTAATGATCAACTCTGTCATATTAATGATCAACTCTGTCATATTAATGATCAACTCTGTCATATTAATGATCAACTCTGTCATATTAATGGAAGCGATGTTCATACTTAGACACATATACAGAAACTTTTTTATCAGATAATACCAGTTGATGGAAATCAAATACAGTATGCCAACTTGTGCAATGTGATATAAAACAATTATTATATAGTTTTATGTCATTTGTTTGCCTTCTCATAGGCCCTATATACATTAATTATTGAAGAAAAATCATTTCGATTTTATTTGTATGGTGTGTAATTTACGTTTTTTCATTTCAGTAAAACAAAAGTGATAAAAGGATGATTTGATTCCTGGTATCTCTAGAAAGTGTTCCTAGAATGATTGCTTTAGATCAGGGTGGCCAACCCTCCTCCTGGAGAGATACCCTTCTCCTGGAGAGATACTTTCCTCCTGGAGAGATACCTTCCTCCTGGAGAGATACCCTCCTCCTGGAGAGATACTTTCCTCCTGGAGAGATACCTTCCTCCTGGAGAGATTCCCTCCTCCTGGAAAGATACCCTCCACCTGGAGAGATACCCTCCTCCTGGAGAGATACTTTCCTCCTGGAGAGATACCCTCCTCCTGGAAAGTTACCCTCCTCCTGGAGAGATACCTTCCTCCTGGAGAGATACCTTCCTCCTGGAGAGATACTGTCCTCCTGGAGAGATACCCTCCTCCTGGAAAGTTACCCTCCTCCTGGAAAGTGACCCTCCTCTTGGAGAGATACTGTCCTCCTGGAGAGATACTATCCTCCTGGAGAGATACTTTCCTCCTGGAGAGATAACCTCCTCCTGGAAAGTTACCTCCTCCTGGAGAGATACCCTCCCGTTTGATTTTATTCCAACCCTGCACGTACACACCAGACTCTACTAACTAGCTGGTCTCCAAGACCGTGATTATCTTGAATCAGGTGTGTTAGAGCAGGGCTGGAACAAAAGCCTGCAGGAGTCTATCTCTGATCTAACTGTGCCCTAACAAATATGCATCCCAAATGGCACCCTATACCATATACAGTGCAATACTTTTGACCAGTGCCCATGGTCAAAAGTAGGGAATAGGGTGCCATTTGGGACACACTTTAACTGTGCCCTAACAGAGATGCTATCTAACAGAGATGCCCTAACAGAGATGCTATCTAACAGAGATGCTATCTAACAGAGATGCCCTGACAGTGATGCCCTAACAGAGATGCTATCTAACAGAGATGCTATCTAACAGAGATACCCTAACAGACATGCTATCTAATAGAGATACCCTAACAGAGAGGCTATCTAACAGAGATACCCAAACATAGATGCTATCTAACAGAGATACCCTAACAGAGATGCTATCTAACAGAGATGCTATCTAACAGAGATACCCTAACAGAGATGATATCTAACAGAGATGATATCTAACAGAGATGCCGTAACAAAGATGCTATCTAACAGAGATACCCTAACAGAGATGATATCTAACAGAGATGCCGTAACAAAGAAGCTATCTAACAGAGATACCCTAACAGTGCCTTCCAGCGTCCCACTAGTGATTACTGGATCTATTCATGCAGCAACGATGATTCAGGCATGTATTCTCTTTCCCACTCCAGTGTAAGACTTTTCGTCTTTCTGGGCCGTCCCAAATGGCAAACCAATTCCCTATAGGTCTCTGGCCAAAAGCAGTGCACCATATAAGGAATAGGGTGCCATTTGGGATGCTCTGTGCCTGCGAGTGGGGATTCCCAGTGTTAGAGAAACCAGACAGACAGAAACATGAAGGGCAGGAGCCTGGGAGGCAAACTGAATATCACTCTAAATATCACTCAGAATATCCTTCTAAATATCTCTAAATACACCAGTCAAGCACAACAACCTCTGCTCACATATGCAGTGTGTATTCCAGGATAGGTCAGGCTGTTTCCATGTGAGCGGAGGTTGTTGTGCTTGACTGGTGCATTTACCCCCTAACAAACCCCAAAATGATTATTGTAGTACCAGAGCATCTGTTGAATATCAGGGACATTTCACTCTTTTTGCCTGACGAATCCTAAGACTATCTAAAACCTACATTTTCGCCTAAAATGACATACCCAAATCTAACTGCCTGTAGCACAGGACCTGAAGCAAGGATATGCATATTCTTGATACCATTTGAAAGGAAACACTTTGAAGTTTGTGGAAATGTGAAATGAATGTAGGAGAATATAACACAATAGATCTGGTAAAAGATAATACAAAGAAAAAAATATGTTTTTTTTTTCATCATATTTTAAATGCAAGAGAAAGGCCATAATGTATTATTCCAGGTTTGGTATGATTTTGATTTTGGCCACTAGATGGCAGCAGTGTATGTGCAAAGTTTTAGATTGAACCAATGAACCATTGCATTTCTGTTCAAAATATTGTATCGAGTCTGCCCAAATGTGCCTAATTGGTTTATTGATACATTTTCAAGTTCATAACTGTCCACTCTCCTCAAAGAATAGCAAGCTATTCTTTCACTGTAATAGCTACTGTAAATTAGACAGTGAAGTAAGATTAACAAGAATTTAAACCTTCTGCCCGTATCAGATACATCTATGTCCTGGGAAATGTTCTTGTTACTTACAACCTCATGCTAATCACATTAGCCTGCGTTAGCTCAATCGATCCCGTAGAGGTTAAATTAAATGTAGATTGAATCAGTTCATTTAGATTTTAATTCATTTTCCTATTGATCTCCTCAGTGTATTAATGAAAGACGTAGGGGGTTTGACTGAATGGTGGGAGATGATTATATAGTTAGTCAGTATTTGGTTTATTTACATTACTTTTTCATTTTCCAGTTCAACTTCCACATTTTAGAGAAGCAAACTGACATAAAATGGTCAGGAAACAGACAGAACAGGCATACTACCTGTGACTAGCAGCTAGCTACATGTGCATACTGTATAAACAACAGATCATATATTATATTACAATATTAGTATTTTCTGTTGGAGACTGCCAACAGTGTTGCTTCAGTTCTAGTTTGAATCTCAAATGACAACATAATCCCCAATATAATGCACTACTTTGGACCAGAGCTCCAAGGCTCCTGTTCAAAAGTAGGGCACTGTAAAGGGAAGAAGGTGCCATTTGAGGCCCAGTTCTATCCTCAGTACCAGAGACCCAGTTCTATCCTCAGTACCAGAGACCCAGTTCTATCCTCAGTACCAGAGACCCAGTTCTATCCTCAGTACCAGAGACCCAGTTCTATCCTCAGTACCAGAGACACAGTTCTAGCCTCAGTACCAGGTAGATCATTATCATCATATCATGGTGTTTTATGGCATTCAGAGTTCTGCATGACACATGAGATTAACTCTTTGAAGATTTCATTTTCTCTTTTAACAACCAACATGTTTGCCATTATTTTACAACCTTCCACTGTTTCATTCCATGTAATGATATGATGATTTCTCTAGGCCATAATATTCTGTTTCCGTCTCTCAAGGGATTATATGTATTCATGGCAGACAACAGTAGAATATGAATCCACAGACATGTCATAATAATATTATTATAACACTTGATTGTGGTTTGCTATCAATCAATAATTAATTGATTGGTGGTTAAGACATTAACATAACACTGGACTCTAGTTTATACTTTGATAAATCATGTGTTCATTTGATCAGTTAGTTCTCTGCCACACACTGACTATTGATAGAATATCCTACCACTCCTACAGAACAGATTCAAGGTAAATGGGTCATTTTCTATGGCATCGGCACACCACATAGGAGATTTATCTACTGTTCATGGTGTTCGAATGTATTTATGCTGAACCAATCAGAAACCTGGTAGGAGGAGCTATATGTAACCATGGTCCTGAATACATTCATGTACTCCGTCTATTCATGGCAGCAGCTCTACTCAACACAGTTATGGATTCTTTGAGGTGCATTTTGGAGACACACTATTTATTTTCCTTCCAATATTATCACACATATTTATGAAATGTAATATGGTGTATTATGTTGATATTAATGTTGTTGTTTTAGTCATTGACAGAATAAGCCCTTGATTCTGTTGTTGGCCGGGTGAGTCTATATTTAGGGCTGGAAGGAAGGAGAAATCTGTAGCAGCCATGATACATATGATGCACTGGTTTCGTCCCAAATGGCATCCTATTCCCTATATAGTCCCCATGGGCCCTCGTCAAATGTAGTGCACTAAACAGGGAATAGGGTACCATTTGGGACGTACACACAGTCATCATTGCAAATCCTTGTTGCTTTTCTCTAGTTGGTTATACAGTAGTATGTGGTTTCAGAACAATCAGGGTACTAATGTATGGACACTGAAACAGGTAACAAGACAAGTAACAAGTTTAGTTGGAGCTACTAGGCTATTCACTGTACATTCACATTGCCATCTAGAATGGGGGGGGGTTGGACTCTGGTATGACTTCTATTTTATCTGTCAGTCTGAAATGTCATCACCATGTTTGTACAGTACAAATAGCAGGAACATATATTTTCTCTCTGGCCTTCGATTAGGTTTGTTTTGATTTGTTGTAGAAATGGAAAAAAAACAACCCTGAAACTAAGTAATGCCTATTCAAATCCTGAAACTGTGAATGGGGATCGTGGAGAAGTCTATGTATATGTTTTGATGTAATCAAAGAGCACTGGGAATTATTATGTTGTATTTCTCTGTAAAAACTGAACCACATTGATATAACTGTACTTCTGTTGAAATTAAAACCTCTATATACTGAACTGTGTTCTAAGGTCAATGTGGACGTTCGACAGGATATCCTTATCCTGTAATGTGATGTAATATCCTGTCTGTGTACTAATCCTTCTGTTCAAATAAGGCAATGTCTTGTTTCCCTGTTTGTTTGCTGCTCCAGTGACTGACTGGGTTTGAACCTGGTTTGATGCACTACACCATACTGTGTCGCTGAGCTATCAGCAAGGACACTCCTAATGCCAGCAAGATTCCACAAATTACATTGTTTTTAGCTTGACTAAAGATTACTTGCCAACGGTGAGAAGTGATTTCATAGATGGAGAATACATCTACAGGGGTAGTGTGACACCTAGTGGTTACTCATAGTTTTACACTTACTAAATGTTTCTCCTGAAGCTCTGTGCACTTATATAACTGTCCAGAAGAGGGCAGTGTCTTCACCATAGTTTCTTCAACCAATTTCCAATGATGACATTTACCAAACACTTGCTGAATTCAATCACAGAGAATAAGTTAAATAAACATGTTTATTCTAATTCAACCTCTACAGCTATTCAAAGGCAAAATTGGCATAATTATTATTCACACCTACAATAGAAACAGAACAAACTGGACTTTGCAGCCCATGATGCACTCAGTAGAGACAGAAGAGGATGGTATGAAATTGTTGCACTTTTTTTGAAAGTTTTTCAGAAATCATCCTCCATATTGTTTCACCTAACATGTGTTTTCAGAACAGTGGAGATGAAGCAGAGGAATCCACTGTAGACTATTGAGACACAGCCATATAGCGTATCCATTTGTGACATCATCTTCATGCAGAGTTCAGAGGTCAGGCGATAGAGGTCATGTGAGATGTTTCAGGTAGTTCCTCAGTATCTGGGGAATGTCCAAGCGGTCTATGGACGTCATTTTATTAACCACGGGGAGGTGTCTCCGAATCGCAAGCCGTGTCAGTGACATCAGAGTATTGGGACAAACTGGAAATAAAACACAGGGGAGGTTCTAGTTAATTCAGGGGAGGTTCTAGTTAATTCAATGAAATATGAGAATGTCTCCAATGTTCTCATCATTAACAGCAATCAATCAATTAGAGATACAGAACAGACTGAATATGTGACAGTCAAATATGTAACAAATGTATAACTTATGTGCAACAAATGTAATGAATCTGTAACCACTGTTTAACAAATATGAAACAACTGTTTCACAAATATGATACAAAAGTAAAACAAGTGTGTGTGATGTTCTCACCTCTCTCCTTGAGCAGCAGAGCCACCGCCTCGTTCTGCTTGGTGGTCTTGTCAATAATCAGCGTAGGCAGATACACGTCTGCCCCAAAGTCTATGAGCAGCTGTATGTATTCCACTTTACAGCCATACCTCAGACACATCTCCAGCACCGTCTTGGGCTGCTTGATCCTGGCCAGCATCTTCTCTGACTTACAGTTATAGTCAGGATTAGCCCCGTGGAGCAGCAGCAGCTTGAAACAGTCCAGGTGTCCATATACAGCGGATATGTACAGGGGTCCCCTGCAGGCTGTGGCGTTGGAGGCCCACTCAGGGACTTTGGGCCAGACGTCGACCTCGGCTCCGAACTGAAGCAGCTCCCTGAGGACCTCCACGTCTCCCTCGCGGGCGGCGGTCAGCACCGGGGAACAGTTGTTGTACGGGCTGCCGTTGGGGTCGGCTCCAGCCTTCAGTAAGACCACAACACAGTCCAGATGTTTACCACTGACCGCTGTAAACAGAGGGGTCTGGGCCTTCACATCTAGACTGTCCACCTGCAAAACCAATCAATCACCAAACAATAATGAATCAATAGGTTAAATCACATTTATTTCTAAAGCCATTTTTACATCAGCAGCTGTCACAACATGCTTATACAGTAACACAGAGTAAATGACTGTTGTTTGAATCAACCTTAACTCTTAAAAGTGCAGAATAAATTAAACCAGGATTTTTTTGTCCATGTCAGGAGTAGGTGTCTGAGTACGAGAAGCTAGTCCAAAGTACTCTATCTGTATATCTCACCTCCGCTCCGTGCTCCAGCAGGAATTCCAGACACCTCAGGTGTCCGTGCGCTGCGGCAGTCCGTAGGGGGGTAACAGGGATCCCCCAGCCGCTTCTGCTGTTGATAGACTTTCTGTAGCTCTCCTGGGACAACAGCTCAGCTAACAACACCACGTCATCACTGCTCACTGCCTGGTTCAGAGCCTGGGAAACAGAGCAGTATTATACCTCCACTTACCATACACACAGTGTTATTGGGCTGCACTGCTGGGTGGTATTCACTACACTCAAAACAAAACAAACTGAAGCAGGGAGGTACTATCTGAACTTGTTCAATTAAATAAGCTTGTCATTTGTAAATGATGTTCTTATGAATACGACCCTGGTTAGGTCACACCCATGTAGACTTGGAAGTCACACCCTCTGATGCTGTGCAAGTCTACTGATGCTGTCTCAGTGATAGGTTGCTAAGTTACAAAGCACTGCAAGCTCATTGGCTGTACCTGGCCATGCTCATTGTCCTCCTCATCCTCTTCCTTGGGCTGAAGCAGAGAGAAGATCTTGGAGACGTCCATTAGACTCATCTTGAGAGGGTTGGTGGCTGTGTTGATACTGTCTAGGACCATACTGTTACTATAGCTGTAACAGTTACAACTCCCCCATCTGAGGAGAGAGAAAGAGAGAGAGAAGGGGGGATACAGTTCAGTTAATGAATAACCTTTATAGATCCTCTGAGAGAAAATTGGAATCAGACAAAGACAGGGAGAATACAAACACACAGGCATAGCTAAACTGTTTGGGTTTGTACCAACCAGGACTCACCTGTGCTTCAGGACAGTAATAGATAGTGACAGGGAATAAATAGAGACAGGAAATAGATAGAGACAGGAATAGATAGAGACAGGGAATAGATAGAGACAGGGAATAGATAGAGACAGGGAATATATAATAGACAGGAATAGATAGACAGTGAATAGATATAGATAGGAATAGACAGAGACCAGAAGGGATAGAGAGAGGGAATAGATATTGACAGGGATTAGATAAAAGACAGGAATAGATAGAGACAGGGAATAGGTAGAGACAGGGAATAGATAGAGACAGGAATAGATAGAGACAGGAATAGATAATAGAAAGGAATAGATAGACAGTGAATAGATATAGATAGGAATATACAGAGACCAGAAGGGATAGAGACAAGGAATAGCTAGAGACAGGAATAGATAGAGACCGGAATAGATATAGATAGGGAATAGATAGAGACAGGGAATAAATAGAGACAGGGAATAGATATTGACAGGGATAGATATTGACAGGGATAGATAGAGACAGGGAATAGATAAAAGACAGGGAATAGATAAAAGACAGGAATAGATAGAGACAGGGAATAGATAGAGACAGGAATAGATAGAGACAGGGAATAGATATTGACAGGGAATATATAGAGACAGGAATAGATAGAGACAGGGATACATAGAGACAGGGAATAGATAGAGACAGGGATACATAGAGACAGGGAATAGATAGAGACAGGGATACATAGAGACAGGGAATAGATAGAGACAGGGAATATATAATAGACAGGAATAGATAGAGACAGGGATAGATAGAGATAGGGAATAGATAAAAGACAGGAATAGATAGAGACAGGGATACATAGAGACAGGAATATATAGAGACAGGGATACATAGAGACAGGGAATATATAATAGACTGGAATAGATAGAGATGGAAATAGATAGAGACAGGGAATAGATAGAGACAGGGAATATATAATAGACAGGAATTGATAAGCCACTTAAGTGCTGGGAATGTTTGTGTTACATGCATCTCTCACACACACTACATAGAGACCAGTTCACAGAATAATATATACAATTCAGTTAATTTACTATCAGACATATGTAAATGTGTTATTGGAAGCCAAGTAGGATGAGCACTTGTTGGAACAGACATTACTATGCAAGAGTTAAATTAGTAAAATCCACATCCTCACCATATGGGTTTGCACAACTTTGCAGAGAGGGCATAATGGGGAAATGAAAATGAAATATTTCTAAATATGATCATGGAAAATACGATCAAAAAGCAACAGATTTGGGGATTGTTAAAAACTTCCAACCCAGACAGAATCCCATTCCCCATTTAACTCCTGCTATAGCTACCATGACCCAAAGACCCAGAGCCACACAGCAAATGGTGGTTAACAATGATTTCCACTTACCTCACCTACAGGGTCACCAACCAGGGATTTTTCTGCCAACAATGTTAATCAGGACGTTGGTAGTAAACACTTACCACTCTCTTATAACTCCATGGTCCGTTGGTCACGTGGAGGAAGAGGAGACTCCAAGAGGAATGTGTTGCTGTATCCACACAGGGTCTGAGAGCTGTGTGTGTGTGTGTGTGTGTGTGTGTGTGTGTGTGTGTGTGTGTGTGTGTGTGTGTGTGTGTGTGTGTGTGTATGTGTATGTGTGCGCGGGTGTGCATATGTGTTGCTGTCTAACACAGCAGAGCAGAGAGGGGGTCTGGCTGGCTAGGTGCTGCTTGGGGGCTATTTTTAGTCCCACAGATGGACCTATCTAAACTTCCATTCTTGGAGAACTGTGGGGGGTTATAATTAGATGGGTGATAGACTAGTGACACTGACACTCAGGCAGTGAGTTTGGTTGGTGGGCAGGGGCCTTGGTACTCCCTGGTGTTTCACTGTGTCCTGAGTAAAGATCACATGATAAGGCAGCACTTCTAGTTCTGATGGTCAGTAGTAGAAATACACAACTAGACTACTCTACCAGCAAACATGTCATTCAATGATGTGTGATCTGAAATCAGATAGGCTTACTTCAGTCCATTTTCATTTTAGCCATAATCACCTAAAGTAAGTTTAACCCTTTAGGTTTCATTTTTTTTTAAGAGTGTAAGTGTGTAGTGAAATCCTTTAAGATAAATGATTTGTGCTGTATTGTGTCTACGTGTAACAGGCCTGTCATCACCTCCATTTCTTTAGTTTGCACTGTGACTGGCAACCATCTTATAGTCTGTGCACAGCTGTCTGATTGTCAGAGAGGCTGTTGTAGACTATCAGCTGTTCACACAGCCCTGCCCTGCCCTGCCTGCAGAACCATGATCAAGAAGACCTCTGCATTTGTAGAAGTATGGTGGGCATGGTCATCTTACATTCCTTTCCAAGATGATCTACACATTCCAGGCATTTTGGGAAGTGAAGTCTGATTCCGCCTCTCAAAAACACAGGGAAGGGAAATTATTTGATGTAACCATTGTTTGCTTATAGCTTAGATTACTTTGTCCTTATAACTAAACTGAAAATGTAGCCAATTTCTCAAAGTAGGCCTGCTTTTGTAGTTTAATTATGCCTGCCTATAACACACGTTTCTACAATCAAATGTATGCAGGTAATAAAGTATACCATGATATAATATCATAAAGCATCATGATTTACATAAAATGTTGTCACATAAAAATATATAAGCAGGCAGATAACAAGGGTAGCCAAAAGTATTTCTAAATATGAACTTTTCCTTTTTCGGACCCTCTTCATCTATCCCCCTCCAGTACGCTAGGTGGCGGTAAATACTCGTTGTTAGCAGCACTGCGCTCGCAAGAAGAAAATATTTGCTCTGTTGTAGTTTGGGGTGTGTAACTAGCTATCTAACGAGTTTTACATTTTATATAATAGCTAGCTAATTCATCACAACGTATGGGGATACATAATTGCGCCAACAAAGTTAGGTTTTTAATGTTACGTGTACGTTGTAGTTGTGTGCTCTTTACTATATTCGTTGAGGCTAGACGTTATGGTCTGCTGGCAGCGGTAAAGCTAGCTAGTTTAGGTAGCATCAATCCAACTTTCGTCAACTCCTCTCGTTTCGTGATTCAGTTGTCCGTCAGTTGATCAGAAAATCACGAAAATAATATCACATAGTGGCCACAGTGTTTGATATTAGGTCGGTTTGTTCAACCTTTGAAAGTCGAAGTTACGTTGGCAACATCATAAACAAATGCGTCGCCATGTTGGCGGAAGTTGTGTTCCCTAGACATTGAAGTGGCATTTCTGGCGGCGTGAAAATAGCTTTTTCTTGGCCCTAGGTATGGAGGAGAACGAGGCACTGGAGATCTACTGCAGGAGAATGATAACACAGGTCAACAATCAACTAAACCCAGAAACTGCAGGGGAGAGGGGGTGGAGAGAGAGGCAGGAGGAGAGGGGGGAAGAGGGGGAGAGAACAGCTCGGAGAGTGGGGGGGAGGAAGGGGTTGCAGAGTGAGGTGTGGAGGAGGATGATCATACAAATACACAGAAAACAGAACACAGAAACTACAGCAGCGAGTGAGAGGCAGAAGGAAAAGACTGTGAGGAGACAGAGGGAGTGTGAGGACCTTGCAGGAGAGCCTGTCCCTTTACAGCTCATTTCTGCCCTGAAGATGAAGACTTTCACAGAGGAGATGAGACGGGTGAGACAGACACTTTATCTGGGCATAGTAACTGTCTATCAGTTCTGGTGGGTCTACCCTGGTTTAGTCTCATTGTATCTCAGCCGTATCTCTCTATGTGTGTGTGTTTGTGTGTGAATTAACAGGCCATGGACACGGAGCTACATGACCCATCAGTGTGTGGAGTGTGTGTGCAGCAGCAGGCAGCTTTGTCCCTAAACACCTTCATCAGGAGGAAGACTACTCAACTAGACACTAACATACTGGAGGATAAACTACACACACACCTCTATAACAGGGTACAACACACACACCTCTGTAACAGGGTACAACACACACACCTCTGCAACAGGGTACAACACACACACCTCTGCAACAGGGTACAACACACACACCTCTGTAACAGGGTACAACACACACACACACCTCTATAACAGGGTACAACACACACACCTCTGCAACAGGGTACAACACACCTCTGCAACAGGGTACAACACACCTCTACAACAGGGTACAACACACCTCTACAACAGGGTACAACACACACACCTCTGTAACAGGGTACAACACACACACACCTCTATAACGGTACAACACACACACCTCTGTAACAGGGTACAACACACACACCTCTGCAACAGGGTACAACACACCTCTGCAACAGGGTACAACACACCTCTACAACAGGGTACAACACACCTCTACAACAGGGTACAACACAACACACCTCTACAACAGGGTACAGTACAACACACCTCTACAACGGGGTACAACACACATCTACAACAGGGTACAACACACCTCTACAACAGGGTACAACACACCTCTACAACAGGGTACAACACACCTCTACAACAGGGTACAACACACCTCTACAACAGGGTACAACACACCTCTACAACAGGGTACAACACACCTCTACAACAGGGTAGAACACAGGAAGACGGACTGCACATAGAGTACAACACAGGAAGACAGACTGCATATAGAGTACAACACAGGAAGACAGACTGCACATAGAGTACAACACAGGAAGACAGACTGCACATAGAGTACAACACAGGAAGACAGACTGCACATAGAGTACAACACAGGAAGACAGACTGCATATAGAGTACAACACAGGAAGACAGACTGCACATAGAGTACAACACAGGAAGACAGACTGCACATAGAGTACAACACAGGAAGACAGACTGCACATAGAGTACAACACAGGAAGACAGACTGCACATAGAGTACAACACAGGAAGACAGACTGCACATAGAGTACAACACAGGAAGACAGACTGCACATAGAGTACAACACAGGAAGACAGACTGCACATAGAGTACAACACAGGAAGACAGACTGCACATAGAGTACAACACAGGAAGACAGACTGCACATAGAGTACAACACAGGAAGACAGACTGCACATAGAGTACAACACAGGAAGACAGACTGCACATAGAGTACAGGATATTCAATTGTGGTGTTCCTTTCTGCTTCTGTCTTGTCAAAACATTCCCTGCTTTGGTCTGTTATTATTTTAGGTTTCTGTGCCAAAATGGCCGTCTAAACTACCAACTGTCCCAGAAAAAAATATGGTGTGTAGTGGGTGAAGTAACCTGTGTTCTCATGTGTTGTAGGACGCTGTGTGTCTGTTGGGAGAGTTGCTAAGGGGCCTCTCCAAGCCCTCTGACGCCCCCAGTGGGATTTGGGAACAACTGCAGGCCAGAGGAAGACAGCAACTTGGGGTTACCTTGGAGACAGAACAGGAATCTGGATGTACTCAGACAAGAGAACGTCAATCTGGGGTTACCCTGATGACAGTACAAGAACTGAGCTAAGTGCACCCTCATGCTGGCCATGTGACTGAGCATAGCAGAAATGGCACCCTTTTCCCTATGTAGTGAACTAGTTTTGCGTCGAGACAGCCCTACGTGGAAGTGGATTGCAGCCTGTGATTTTCACTGAGTGTCATTGATCATGTGTATTATAATGAGATTCATCCTAAAGTATAAAAGAAAATACAATTCCAACTGCAGTACAAAATACATTTTATTTTTGTATTCTTGTATTCAAGTTTCACATACAACACTGTTAAAAGCAAATGAGCATCGTGGTTCTCAGTCCTTGACCGTCCATTATGCCTTCAGTAAACATTAGAACAACTTCCTGGGTTATACAGTCCAATATCACAAACAGTTACAACACAGTCATTATAGTTCAGCCATGGAGAGTGTTCATGCAATGTAAACATGTTAAATACAGAGGAACAAGTAAATGCAGTACGTTTCACATTTAATGCCAGAACCAATCACAACATGGGTACAGCTACAGTATTGTGTATTATTGCATATAACATGTTAAATACAGAGTAACAAGTAAATGCAGTACGTTTCACATTTCTAATGTTAGAGCCAATAGCAACATTAGCTGAAAAACGCTCAACTCCGTTCGCTTATATCGAGGCAGAGTTGAGTTTTGATAACTGGTTGCATGATATGCGAGCAACAACATTGAGTCACCATCAGTTGATACTTGTTAAAAACGCCTACCTGTCCCTATGTTTGTCTACATCCGCGGTCCTTCCATAGGGTGCCGAAATTCATACTTTGAATAAAAACTTTTAGCGAATACAGACCTCGACTTTTTCCTAATTTATGTTGCTTGTAAACTCGCTGTTTATTATCTATGCATAGTCACTTTACCCCTACCTACATGTACAAATTACCTCAACTAACCTGTACCCCCGCACATTGACTCGGTACATTGAAAATTCTAGCCCTTCGGCTGCTGCCATAGAAGTGCCCATCCATGAAGGCTCAAGGTCATTGGCCATAGATAAAATGACTTCAAATCACGTTATATGTACAGTCGCTTTGATTGGACTGATCATGTCAACATCATACTTTCACAATTTTAGCTAGCAAGCTAGACAAGCAGTCATCATCATGAATCAAGACGACAATCTACTGGCAAATCCAATTTAATCCTTGTCATAGGGAGAGAAATAATGAAGAGAAATTATAGATAAAACGTATCGGTGCTCATCGGCCATTGGACATTAACATTAAGTTGGAAATCGTAAATTCAACAAGTGGTTTGGAAGGAATCAGTGACAGTGGCTGTGTGGACAAGGCTCTCCTGGCCTCTTATAGTCTGCACTTGGGTAAGATGTAAGTATCCCATGTGCCTCACCCTAATAATTTACCCCTCTTAATTTTGCCTACTGTTCTGTCTGTAGCCTATAAACTGTTTTGGAGAAATGTAAAAATCATATTTTATGAGCTTTCCTTGTCTGCTTCTATGACCCCTTTATTCATCCTACTGTTCTGACTTGGTGTACAGAGAGAACACTATAAGAACGGCCCATCTTCTGAATTCTGTCCCTGTACATTTCAAAAGTGCTAAACAAATAGTTATATTGACTGACATTACGTCTGTCCTAGCTCGCTCATTGTCTTAATCGAAATTGCTGATTGCCTCTTATCTGCTTGTCGTCCCCTTCTGCCATAGTTTGTACATCTCAATTGCCGGTAGAAACCACATTTGTTTAAGCAAGTCAGCCATATCAGCTATGTTTTTAAAAGGCAGTAAATGAGGCTGCCAGAGGCTCTGCTGATAGCCAGGTGTAGCAGTGGTAAGATGATGGGACTGCTGTTGTGTTTGTGGTCACCGTTATAGTGCAGTTCATGTATTGTTTAGTGTTGTGTTGTGTATGGGCTTTTCTGGCATGCATTCCACTTATTTTTTGCCCCACCAAGATTTACACGCTAAAATCACCGTTGGAAACCTGGCACCATCCCTATGGTGAATCATGGTGGCGGCAGTATCATGCTGTGGGGATGTTTTTCAGCAGCAGGGACTGGGAGACTAGTCAGGATCAAGGAAAAGATGAATGGAGCAAAGTACAGAGAGATCTTTGATGAAGACCTGCTCCAGAGCGCTCAGGACCTCAGACTGGGGCGAAGGTTCACCTTCCAACAGAACAACGACCCTAAGCACACAGCCAAGACAATGAGGGATTGGCTTCGGGGCAATTGCTCTGCCAAAACCCGTACTGAAAATAGCTGTGCAGCGACGTTCCCCATCCAACCTGACAGAGCTTGAGAGTATCTGCATAGAAGATAGAAGCATAGAAGACATTAAAACCAAGGTGGCATAGCAGTTCAGACGTCTTTTGTCCTCGTCTTGTCGTGTCCTGTATATATATATATTTACAACTTTTTCACATACATTTTATTTTTATTTTCCATCAACTCATCTTCAAAACACTCTCCTGCAACCCGCCTCACCAATGTATATTTATAAAAAAGTATTATTTACCTCAGATCTGTAATCCTCCAAGAAGCTAGCCAGAAACTCCAAGAAGCTAGCCTGAAACTAGCCAGAAGCTAATCCAGAAGCTAGTTCAGAAGCTAGTTAGCTCCTTTACTGGCAAATCGTTAGTATTCAGCTAACCACGGTTTGTGGTCATCAGCTATCCTTTAGCTCGAAAATCTATCGCCAGTTCTGTACGGCGCAGCGCGGCTCGGAACGGAACATACCGGACCAATTTTTCTCTCCATGTCCCTGGATTTCGACTGCTCTCTGGACATTCATACCCGGATCTCACAGCTAGCTAGCTGCTATCCGTGTGACTATCGGCCTTCGTCGATTCCGGAGCAAACATCAATTATTCCGGAGCTAGCAAGCTCCGTCAATCACTCCTGAGTTCCATCAATCACACCTGGGCTGCAGTCACCTATCCGGACCCGTTTTACTGCTTTCGCGGAGCCCCACCAGGCCTTCACAACTGGACTGCCGACGTTATCTACCCGAAGGAGTTATTCGGCTGGCTCCTGAACGCCCATCTGCGGCCTGCTAACCGTTAGCTGTCTTACCGGCTGCTATCTGAATAGACAATCGGACAATTTTTTTTATATATATTTTTATTTATTTTTTATTATTATTATTATGTTTTCTTCTTGGGCCTCTATAACTATATCTATTGTTTTTATTTTTGTTGTTGTTGTGTGATTTGGATTAATCCCCTCTACCACACGGAACCCCACTAATCTACTGACGGAACGCAAGAGGTAGCTAACAACAGACCTCCATCCTATGCTAGCTTGCTACCGATGCCCTGGCTAGCTGTCTAAATCACCAACCAACCTCTCCATTCACCGGACCCTTTTGATCACTCGACTAAGCATGCCTCTCCTTAATGTCAATATGTCTTGTCCATTTCTGTTCTGGTTAGTGTTTATTGGCTTATTTCACTGTAGAGCCTCTAGTCCTGCTCACTATACCTTATCCAACCTATTAGTTCCACCACCCACACATGCAATGACATCTCCTGGTTTCAACGATGTTTCTAGAGACAATATCTCTCTCTTCATCACTCAATACCTAGGTTTACCTCCACTGTATTCACATCCTACCATACATTTGTCTGTACATTATACCTTGATGCTATTTTATCGCCCCCAGAAACCTCCTTTTACTCTATGTTCCAGACGTTCTAGACGACCAATTCTCATAGCTTTTAGCCGTACCCTTATTCTACTCCTCCTATGTTCCTCTGGCGATGTAGAGGTGAATCCAGGCCCTGCAGTGCCTAGCTCCACTCCTATTCCCCAGGCGCTCTCTTTTGACGACTTCTGTAACCGTAATAGCCTTGGTTTCATGCATGTTAACATTAGAAGCCTCCTCCCTAAGTTTGTTCTATTCACTGCTTTAGCACACTCTGCCAACCCGGATGTTCTAGCTGTGTCTGAATCCTGGCTTAGGAAGACCACCAAAAACTCAGACATTTTAATTCCAAACTACAACATTTTCAGACAAGATAGAACTGCCAAAGGGGGCGGTGTTGCAATCTACTGCAAAGATAGCCTGCAGAGTTCTGTCCTACTATCCAGGTCTGTACCCAAACAATTTGAACTTCTACTTTTAAAAATCCACCTCTCTAAAAACAAGTCTCTCACTGTTGCCGCCTGCTATAGACCACCCTCTGCCCCCAGCTGTGCTCTGGACACCATATGTGAACTGATTGCCCCCCATCTATCTTCAGAGTTCGTGCTGCTAGGCGACCTAAACTGGAACATGCTTAACACCCCAGCCATCCTACAATCTAAACTTGATGCCCTCAATCTCACACAAATTATCAATGAACCTACCAGGTACCTCCCCAAAACCTTAAACACGGGCACCCTCATAGATATCATCCTAACCAACTTCCCCTCTAAATACACCTCTGCTGTCTTCAACCAAGATCTCAGCGATCACTGCCTCATTGCCTGCATCCGTAATGGGTCAGCGGTCAAACGACCGCCACTCATCACTGTAAAACGCTCCCTGAAACACTTCTGCGAGCAGGCCTTTCTAATCGACCTGGCCGGGGTATCCTGGAAGGATATTGATCTCATCCCGTCAGTAGAGGATGCCTGGATATTTTTAAAAAATGCCTTCCTAACCATCCTAAATAAACATGCCCCATTCAAGAAATTTAGAACCAGGAACAGATATAGCCCTTGGTTCTCCCCAGACCTGACTGCCCTTAACCAACACAAAAACATCCTATGGCGTTCTGCATTAGCATCGAACAGCCCCCGTGATATGCAGCTGTTCAGGGAAGCTAGAAATCATTATACACAGGCAGTTAGAAAAGCCAAGGCTAGCTTTTTCAAGCAGAAATTTGCTTCCTGCAACACTAACTCAAAAAAGTTCTGGGACACTGTAAAGTCCATGGAGAATAAGAACACCTCCTCCCAGCTGCCCACTGCACTGAAGATAGGAAACACTGTCACCACTGATAAATCCACCATAATTGAGAATTTCAATAAGCATTTTTCTACGGCTGGCCATGCTTTCCACCTGGCTACTCCTACCCCGGACAACAGCACTGCACCCCCAACAGCAACTCGCCCAAGCCTTCCCCATTTCTCCTTCTCCCAAATCCATTCAGCTGATGTTCTGAAAGCGCTGCAAAATCTGGACCCCTACAAATCAGCCGGGCTAGACAATCTGGACCCTTTCTTTCTAAAATTATCTGCCGAAATTGTTGCCACCCCTATTACTAGCCTGTTCAACCTCTCTTTCGTGTCGTCTGAGATTCCCAAAGATTGGAAAGCAGCTGCGGTCATCCCCCTCTTCAAAGGGGGGGACACTCTTGACCCAAACTGCTACAGACCTATATCTATCCTACCGTGCCTTTCTAAGGTCTTCGAAAGCCAAGTCAACAAACAGATTACCGACCATTTCAAATCTCACCATACCTTCTCTGCTATGCAATCTGGTTTCAGAGCTGGTCATGGGTGCACCTCAGCCACGCTCAAGGTCCTAAACGATATCTTAACCGCCATCGATAAGAAACATTACTGTGCAGCCGTATTCATTGATCTGGCCAAGGCTTTCGACTCTGTCAATCACCATATCCTCATCGGCAGACTCGACAGCCTTGGTTTCTCAAATGATTGCCTCGCCTGGTTCACCAACTACTTCTCTGATAGAGTTCAGTGTGTCAAATCGGAGGGTCTGCTGTCCGGACCTCTGGCAGTCTCTATGGGGGTGCCACAGGGTTCAATTCTTGGACCGACTCTCTTCTCTGTATACATCAATGAGGTCGCTCTTGCTGCTGGTGAGTCCCTGATCCACCTCTACGCAGACGACACCATTCTGTATACTTCCGGCCCTTCTCTGGACACTGTGTTAACAACCCTCCAGGCAAGCTTCAATGCCATACAACTCTCCTTCCGTGGCCTCCAATTGCTCTTGAATGCAAGTAAAACTAAATGCATGCTCTTCAACCGATCGCTGCCTGCACCTACCCGCCTGTCCAACATCACTACTCTGGACGGCTCTGACTTAGAATACGTGGACAACTACAAATACTTAGGTGTCTGGTTAGATTGTAAACTCTCCTTCCAGACCCATATCAAACATCTCCAATCCAAAGTTAAATCTAGAATTGGCTTCCTATTTCGCAACAAAGCATCCTTCACTCATGCTGCCAAACATACCCTTGTAAAACTGACCATCCTACCAATCCTCGACTTTGGCGATGTCATTTACAAAATAGCCTCCAATACCCTACTCAACAAATTGGATGCAGTCTATCACAGTGCAATCCGTTTTATCACCAAAGCCCCATATACTACCCACCATTGCGACCTGTACGCTCTCGTTGGCTGGCCCTCGCTTCATACTCGTCGCCAAACCCACTGGCTCCATGTCATCTACAAGACACTGCTAGGTAAAGTCCCCCCTTATCTCAGCTCGCTGGTCACCATAGCATCTCCCACCTGTAGCACACGCTCCAGCAGGTATATCTCTCTAGTCACCCCCAAAACCAATTCTTTCTTTGGCCGCCTCTCCTTCCAGTTCTCTGCTGCCAATGACTGGAACGAACTACAAAAATCTCTGAAACTGGAAACACTTATCTCCCTCACTAGCTTTAAGCACCAACTGTCAGAGCAGCTCACAGATTACTGCACCTGTACATAGCCCACCTATAATTTAGCCCAAACAACTACCTCTTTCCCAACTGTATTTAATTTTAATTTATTTATTTATTTTGCTCCTTTGCACCCCATTATTTTTTTATTTCTACTTTGCACATTCTTCCATTGCAAAACTACCATTCCAGTATTTTACTTGCTATATTGTATTTACTTTGCCATCTTGGCCTTTTTTGCCTTTACCTCCCTTCTCACCTCATTTGCTCACATTGTATATAGACTTGTTTATACTGCATTATTGACTGTATGTTTGTTTTTACTCCATGTGTAACTCTGTGTCGTTTTATCTGTCGAACTGCTTTGCTTTATCTTGGCCAGGTCGCAATTGTAAATGAGAACTTGTTCTCAACTTGCCTACCTGGTTAAATAAAGGTAAAATAAAATAAAATAAAAAAAGATTGGGAGAAACTCCCCAAATACAGGTGGGCCAAGCTTGTAGCGTCATACCCAAGAAGAATCGAGGCTGTAATCGCTGCCAAAGGTGCTTCAACAAAATACTGCGTAAATGGTCTGAATACTTGGAAAAACTGAAATATCACATTTACATATTTTCTTTAAAATTAGCAAACATTTTTCAAAAACTTTTTTGCTTTGTCATTATGGGATATTTTGTATAGATTGATGAGGGGGAAAAACAATTGAATCAATTTTAGAATTAAGCTATAATTTTAACAAAATCTGGAAAAAGTCAAGGGGTCTGAATACTTTATGAATGTAAGGTTAACAATTACATTTTAACACTCAAGCACTGATTTAAAAAGAAAACACATAGGATAATGAAGATGATACTAAATGTAGGTTCCATGGCATGGAGAAGGTTATAAAGACATGTATTACTGAATTCCAGCGATTTAAATGTATCAAAATGAGGTGGTCGTAGGAGAGTGTGTGTGTACTCTTGTCAGGCTTCATCTTGGGTTTCTTGTGGGAGAGACTCTTGGCGTTACACAACGGACAGATAGGAGCGTTATGATGGATCTGTTGGTGGCATGGCAGACAGGCATAGGATACATTTACATTTTTGTAATTTAGCAGACGCTCTGCAATAAGTGCATTCATTTGAAGATAGCTAGTTGAGGCAACTACTTGTCTTAATATTCCTTTCCTGAATAAAGTAGTTATCAGAAAGTCAGTTTCGTAGGAAAATACACGTGCGGGTTATATATATATATTTTTTACAAATAATGGAGTAATGCGACATATAAGCGAACAAATGAAAGTGTAGTTTAAAGTATCGTTATTTTTTGGGGATCCTTTTCATGATCTAATCCCACTCCAGTACGATAGGTGGCGGTAAGGAATCACTGTTGACAGCGCTGAACTCGCTAGAAATAAATGGTTCTGTTGTGGTTATTCGTGTGTAAACAATTGTGTTGCTAGCAGTCTTTATAATCTCTTAGCTGGCTAATTATTCACACAGTTTGTAGATACACAATTGGAACAGCATTTTTATTTCTTGCACGTTTAAGGTTAGATTTGTATTTGCACGTCGTAGTTTTTGTTGCACTTTACTACAACGATATTCGTTTCGGCTTGCTAGCTTTTTGTTCTGCAGCAGTACGGCTTTGAAGCCCGTTTAGCTACTATAGATAGTTAACGTCAACCCGATTCTCGTCATCTCTTCTGATTACGTGATTGTTGTCCGTCAATAGATCAGAAAATCCTGAAAATAATATATCATAGTGGCCACTTTTCTTTGATATTAGTTCGGTTTGGTCAACCTTTGAAAACTTACGTTAGCCATTCTTGTCTGCTTCACAGTCAGCGGTGGCCGGTACGATTCATTTGGTTTATTCGTTTTGTTTACTAATAGCTAACTATCTATCATCAATTCGTAATGCATTCGTGATAGCCTATAGTGTGGTTAAAGGCGGCATAATTCGCTATCCCGTTGATTTCCGTCGTCACGTTTGAATCAATCTGAATTTGGTATTGTTTTTTGTTAACAGGTTTTGAGCCCATTATGGACCTTCACAAGATAATCCACGATACCCTGCAGGAGTTCATTCAGACATGCATTCCCGAAGCAGACCTGAGTTCCCTGGATGACGTGTTGCTCCCCTACATCACTGGAGTCCTGGAGGATCTGGGATCTCAGGAGAGCGTGGAGGAGAACTTTGACGTGGAGGTCTTTGTAGAAATGCTGGAGGCCTACATTCCTGGCTTTGCTGAAATTGACAGTGTTAACGTTTGTGATATGATGTTCAGCCTGGCTTCAAAACTAGCCACAGCCCGGAGTTCAGAAAATAGTGTGCCAAAGGCTAGAATGGAGGTCCCACTGACAGTCAGCGCTACCTCCACTGGGCCTCCTGTGAGGGAGATGCACTGCCTTACTACACAGACTGAGGGGGCCACCGCCAAGGTGCCATTCCCTGAGTGGGAGGCCCAGGAGCCGCTCCTTCTGGAGATGTTCCCCAAGTGCAGACTATCAGAGGCCAGGAGTGCGTTGTCCATTGCTAAAGGTGACATGGAGGAGGCTGTCCGCCTCATCATCGAAGGAGACATCCAGCTCAGCCACACACCTCTAAACGTAAACCATGGGAAGATGGGTTCCCCTCAGGCAGAGCAGAAGATGAAAGAGAGCATCCTGGAGAAGTACATGCTAGTGGACAGGGAGGAGGATAAGAAAACACACAGGCCTGTTGCACCTAAAGATGCCCCTAAGAAACTGGTGCGTTACCATAGCAACCAGGTGGTGACCACAAAAGGGGAGCGGTACCAACTGGTGAAGAAAGAGGAGACGGAGGAGGTGAAGAAAACTTACGTCAGCATCAAACCCGCACGCAAATACAGATTCCATTGATGACTGACTGGCACTCTTCTGGAACACCAGCCATTGACTTTGTTGTTTACATCCTTTCTGAATGCCTTGTTTTTTTTGTTTGCCTGGTTATGGAAAATGTTTGTTTTTTGGTATGTGTAAGTGTCTGATTTGAAAAGTATGTGGCCATCGTCTTGCTTCGAATATAATTGCTCCTTTGCAGTGGTTCTCTGGCATCATTGTTTTGTTCTCTAGGTGGGTCATGATGTGCTCTTGTAGTGGGCTGGCCATGTGTATAAGACTTGAACAACTGCTACATTTGATTCTCATGTCCAAACTGTGTACTGTTTTTTTTCTCCATTTCAGCAGGTCTGACATGGTACAGATTTTTGGGGGTCAGATATAATTGTTATTGGTATTTTTCCTGGCAGGGGGACTTAGTGATTTGGGGCCTGTTTCAAAACACTATTTTCAGTACTCTATCGCAATACCTTATTCCTCATATAAGGGTAAGTTTAGTCCATTCAGGCTGTGCACCCATTTTTTTTTTATAAAATAAAAATATATTTTCTTTTTTTTTTACTAAAAAGTTATCGGTGACCTTATAAACATGCGGCGCCATGTTGGAGGAAGTTGTTCCTTAGACTGGAAGTGGTATTTCCCGCAGCATTTTTTACTAGCAAGGCACTGGAGATCTACTTCTGGAGAATGATAACACAGGTCAACAATCAGCTGAACGCAGAAACTGCAGGAGAGAGGGGATGGAGAGAGAGGCAGGAGGAGAGGGGGGAAGAGCAGTCCTCCGAGGGAGGGGGAGGCAGGAGGAGGGGGAAAGAGCAGTCCTCCGAGGGAGGGGGAGGCAGGAGGAGAGGGGGGAAGAGCAGTCCTCCGAGGGAGGGGGAGGCAGGAGGAGAGTGGAAAGAGCAGCCTTCCAAGGGAGGGGGGAGGCAGGGGTTGCAGAGTGAGACGTGGAGGAGGATGGTCATACAAGTACATAGAGAACAACCAAGAAAGGAGAGGGGAAGCACCCAGCCCTAAAGGACAGAGAGAGACAGGAGCAAGGGCTGCAGAGGGGTAGGCAGCAGAGGCAGTGAGAGTCTGGACCTTGTTAAGAGCAAGGAAAGGACCAACCCTGCTGCCCAGACTGGGACATAGCTGGTCTCCCTACAGCTCATCTCTGCCCTGCTGCCCAGACTGGGACCCAGCTGGTCCCCCTACAGCTCATCTCTGCCCTGAAGCTCCAGACTGGGACCCAGCTGGTCCCCCTACAGCTCATCTCTGCCCTGCTGCCCAGACTGGGACCCAGCTGGTCTCCTTACAGCTCATCTCTGCCCTGCTGCCCAGACTGGGACCCAGCTGGTCTCCCTACAGCTCATCTCTGCCCTGAAGCTCCAAACTGGGACCCAGCTGGTCTCCCTACAGCTCATCTCTGCCCTGAAGCTCCAGACTGGGACCCAGCTGGTCCCCCTACAGCTCATCTCTGCCCTGCTGCCCAGACTGGGACCCAGCTGGTCTCCTTACAGCTCATCTCTGCCCTGCTGCCCAGACTGGGACCCAGCTGGTCTCCCTACAGCTCATCTCTGCCCTGAAGCTCCAGACTGGGACCCAGCTGGTCTCCCTACAGCTCATCTCTGCCCTGCTGCCCAGACTGGGACCCAGCTGGTCTCCCTACAGCTCATCTCTGCCCTGCTGCCCAGACTGGGACCCAGCTGGTCTCCTTACAGCTCATCTCTGCCCTGAAGCTCCAGACATTCACAGAGGAGATGAGATGGGTAAAATAATATTTCTCTTCACATAACTGTCTGTATATTTTGAGCTGCATGTCCCTACTGGCTGTGCCATTTACTGACACACTCTGTGTTTGTGTGTGAATTAACAGGCCATGGACACGGAGCTGCATGACCCATCAGTGTGTGGAGTGTGTGTGCAGCAGCAGACAACTTTGTCCCTAAACACCTTCATCAGGAGGAAGACTACTCAACTAGACACTAACATACTGGAGGATAAACTACACACACACCTCTATAACAGGGTACAACACACACACCTTTGTAACAGGGTACAACACACCTCTATAACAGGGTACAACACACACACACCTCTGTAACAGGGTACAACACACACACACACCTCTGTAACAGGGTACAACACACACACACCTCTGTAACAGGGTACAACACACACACACTTCTGTAACAGGGTACAACACACACACACCTCCGTAACAGGGTACAACACACACACCTCTATAACAGGGTACAACACACCTCTACAACAGGGTACAACACAACACACCTCTACAACGGGGTACAACACAACACACCTCTACAACGGGGTACAACACACCTCTCCAACAGGGTACAACACACCTCTACAACAGGGTACAAGACACCACACCTCTACAACAGGGTAAAACACAACACACCTCTACAACGGGGTACAACACAACACACCTCTACAACGGGGTACAACACACCTCTACAACGGGGTACAACACACCTCTACAACAGGGTACAAGACACCACACCTCTACAACGGGGTACAACACAACACACCTCTACAACGGGGTACAACACAACACACCTCTACAACGGGGTACAACACAACACACCTCTACAACGGGGTACAACACACCTCTACAACAGGGTACAACACACCTCTACAACAGGGTACAACACACCTCTACAACAGGGTACAACACACCTCTACAACAGGGTACAACACACCTCTACAACAGGGTACAACACACAGTACTTTAGACTGCTCACTATCTGTGTTCTTTGCTGTTTAGGTCCTGTAGCTGCTGCCATGTTATTATAGTCACTTTCTGTCCTTATGTTTCTGTACACTTAAAAGGCCCTCTGAATGGCAAACAGTCCCAAGAACAACAAGTCTTATGAGAACAGAATATTAATCGGTGTTGTAGGACGCAGTGGGAGAATCTCAATTGCATACTCCTCTTAGCCCATTGGAGGAGGTCAGAGAGGTGGTGCCTGTAGCTTTCTCATCCAATGGGTTTTGAGGAGACAGGGAAAGAGGACACCAGGAGAATGCAAATGAGGTTTTCCCAGTATGTTTGTTGGGTGAGTTGCTGAGGAGCCTCCCCAAGCCCTCTGACTCCCCCAGCAGGATCTGGGAACAAATGCAGCCCAGAGGAAGGACATAGCAACTTGGGGTTACCTTGGAGACAGAACAGGAATCTGGATGTACTCTGCCAACGCAATGTCAATGAAGGGGTTACCTTGAAGGCCCAGAATGTTAACCTGACAGCAGTACAAGAACTGAGCTTAAGGTGCCTTCGTACTGGCACTATCACCGTGTGGACATATCTGAAATATTTCCTACGTACTGCACTACTTCTGATCAGAGCCCTGGTGGACCCAGCCTGTGATTTTCACTGAGTGTCATTGATCATGTGTATTATAATGAGATTCATCCTAAAGTATAAAAGAAAATACAATTCCAACTGCAGTACAAAATACATTTTATTTTTGTATTCTTGTATTCAAGTTTCACATACAACACTGTTAAAAGCAAATGAGCATCGTGGTTCTCAGTCCTTGACCGTCCATTATGCCTTCAGTAAACATTAGAACAACTTCCTGGGTTATACAGTCCAATATCACAAACAGTTACAACACAGTCATTATAGTTCAGCCATGGAGAGTGTTCATGCAATGTAAACATGTTAAATACAGAGGAACAAGTAAATGCAGTACGTTTCACATTTAATGCCAGAACCAATCACAACATGGGTACAGCTACAGTATAGTATTGTGTATTATTGCATATAACATGGTTATGGTCTATTAAACCTTAGGTTAACAATTACATTTCAACACTCAAGCCACTTAAAAAGAAAACCCTTAATGACGATTACACTAAATGTAGGTTCCATGGCATGGGGAAAGGTTATGACGACATGTTTTACTGAATTCCAGATGTGAAATTTAGCAATATGAGGTGGTAGTAGGAGTGTGTGTGTGTGTCTACTCGTCAGGCTTCCTCTTAGGTTTCTTGGGGTTGCGGGAGCGACTCTTGGCCTTGCACAGTGGACAGATAGGAGCGTTACGATGGATCTGTTGGTGGCATGACAGACAGGCCTGGAGAGAGGACAGAGGTGTTAGTGTGTTATTACTATGTAGACACACAGACGTCAGTACAGTGTCATTATTGTGTTGGTACACAGACAGGGGAGAGGTGTGTATGTGTGTACCTTCATAGGAGGGTGTGTACTGTGTACCTTCATGGGAGGAGGCTGTTGTCTGAAGGTGGCGGTCTGGCGGGCATCTTGTTTCCGGGAGACCTGGAGCTGTTGGGCCGCGGCAGCCGCTGCTGCAAGGGATTCTGGGATGGTGGGCTCATGAGGCTCCTTCTGCCACTCAGCCTTCTGCTTCTCAAAGTAACTATGGCAACAGAGATAGAAGATAGCACAGAGAACAGTTGATGTGTGTGTGAGTGTGTGTGTGTGTGTGTATAGTATGTGTACTGACTCCAGAGAGAGTTTCTCCTCCTCTTCGTTGAGGTTGGGAAGTCTGTGAAGGCCCAGGGTCATCCTCAGGGCGTCGACATGTTCCTTCAGGGGTTTGTACTCATCATGGAGCCTCCGCGTCGTCTCCAGCAGCTTGTTCAGGTCGTTCTCTGACTGCTTTATCGTGCTCTCCATCTGGGGAGTAGGAGGACAGAAATACATAAACTATTAAAGGGTAACTCTCAACCCCTTCACCTTTAAAAAATGGATCCAGGTGAGAAGTTGTGGGTGGACGAACAGCTCTGGACAGTTATCTGACAGTGTTGAGGTGCAGAGTTCCTGACATCTAGTACCACTTGCAGTAGTGTACATTTGAATTCTCCATTGGGTGCATAATAAATTGTTGAAATGAGGTGTTCACTTTTTAGAAGAATGAGGAGTGTGTGGGCACGGGATGTATATTGTGTATGTATATATCTCTGCCTCGTGGGATTAGAACCCACAGACTGCACCACTAATCAGTTGTAGGAAGTTGCTATGACCACCATTGTCCTCTAGTTCTTGTTACAATGGATATAGTCTCGCTATTGTTATTTCACTGCTCTTTAATTACTTGTTCCTTTTATTTCTTATTCATATTTTTTTAACTGCATTGTTGGTTAGGGGCTCGTCAGTAAACATTTCACTGTAAGGTCTACTACACCTGTTGTATTCAGCATTTCACTGTAAGGTCTACTACACCTGTTGTATTCAGCATTTCACTGTAAGGTCTCCTACACCTGTTGTATTCAGCATTTCACTGTAAGGTCTACTACACCTGTTGTATTCAGCATTTCACTGTAAGGTCTACTACACCTGTTGTATTCAGCATTTCACTGTAAGGTCTCCTATACCTGTTGTATTCAGCATTTCACTGTAAGGTCTACTACACCTGTTGTATTCAGCATTTCACTGTAAGGTCTACTACACCTGTTGTATTCAGCATTTCACTGTAAGGTCTCCTACACCTGTTGTATTCAGCATTTCACTGTAAGGTCTACTACACCTATTGTATTCAGCATTTCACTGTAAGGTCTACTACACCTATTGTATTCAGCATTTCACTAAGGTCTCCTACACCTGTTGTATTCAGCATTTCACTGTAAGGTCTCCTACACCTGTTGTATTCAGCATTTCACTGTAAGGTCTACTACACCTATTGTATTCAGCATTTCACTAAGGTCTCCTACACCTGTTGTATTCAGCATTTCACTGTAAGGTCTACTACACCTGTTGTATTCAGCATTTCACTGTAAGGTCTACTACACCTGTTGTATTCAGCATTTCACTGTAAGGTCTCCTACACCTGTTGTATTCAGCATTTCACTGTAAGGTCTACTACACCTGTTGTATTCAGCATTTCACTGTAAGGTCTACTACACCTGTTGTAGTCAGCATTTCACTAAGGTCTCCTACACCTGTTGTATTCAGCATTTCACTATAAGGTCTCCTACACCTGTTGTATTCAGCATTTCACTGTAAGGTCTACTACACCTGTTGTATTCAGCATTTCACTGTAAGGTCTACTACACCTGTTGTATTCAGCATTTCACTGTAAGGTCTACTACACCTGTTGTATTCAGCATTTCACTGTAAGGTCTACTACACCTGTTGTATTCAGCATTTCACTGTAAGGTCTACTACACCTGTTGTATTCAGCATTTCACTGTAAGGTCTACTACACCTGTTGTATTCAGCATTTCACTGTAAGGTCTACTACACCTGTTGTATTCAGCATTTCACTGTAAGGTCTACTACACCTGTTGTATTCAGCATTTCACTGTAAGGTCTCCTACACCTGTTGTATTCAGCATTTCACTGTAAGGTCTCCTACACCTGTTGTATTCAGCATTTCACTGTAAGGTCTCCTACACCTGTTGTATTCAGCATTTCACTGTAAGGTCTCCTACACCTGTTGTATTCAGCATTTCACTGTAAGGTCCACTACACCTGTTGTATTCAGCATTTCACTGTAAGGTCTACTACACCTGTTGTATTCAGCATTTCACTATAAGGTCTACTACACCTGTTGTATTCAGCATTTCACTAAGGTCTACTACACCTGTTGTATTCAGCATGTCACTAAGGTCTACTACACCTGTTGTATTCAGCATTTCACTGTAAGGTCTACTACACCTGTTGTATTCAGCATTTCACTGTAAGGTCTACTACACCTGTTGTATTCAGCATTTCACTGTAAGGTCTACTACACCTGTTGTATTCAGCATTTCACTGTAAGGTCTACTACACCTGTTGTATTCAGCATTTCACTGTAAGGTCCACTACACCTGTTGTATTCAGCATTTCACTGTAAGGTCCACTACACCTGTTGTATTCAGCATTTCACTGTAAGGTCTACTACACCTGTTGTATTCAGCATTTCACTGTAAGGTCTACTACACCTGTTGTATTCAGCATGTCACTAAGGTCTACTACACCTGTTGTATTCAGCATTTCACTGTAAGGTCTACTACACCTGTTGTATTCAGCATTTCACTGTAAGGTCTACTACACCTGTTGTATTCAGCATTTCACTGTAAGGTCTACTACACCTGTTGTATTCAGCATTTCACTGTAAGGTCTACTACACCTGTTGTATTCAGCATTTCACTGTAAGGTCTACTACACCTGTTGTATTCAGCATTTCACTAAGGTCTACTACACCTGTTGTATTCAGCATTTCACTGTAAGGTCTACTACACCTGTTGTATTCAGCATTTCACTGTAAGGTCTACTACACCTGTTGTATTCAGCATTTCACTAAGGTCTCCTACACCTGTTGTATTCAGCATTTCACTGTAAGGTCTACTACACCTATTGTATTCAGCATTTCACTAAGGTCTCCTACACCTGTTGTATTCAGCATTTCACTGTAAGGTCTACTACACCTGTTGTATTCAGCATTTCACTGTAAGGTCTACTACACCTGTTGTATTCAGCATTTCACTGTAAGGTCTCCTACACCTGTTGTATTCAGCATTTCACTGTAAGGTCTACTACACCTGTTGTATTCAGCATTTCACTGTAAGGTCTACTACACCTGTTGTAGTCAGCATTTCACTAAGGTCTCCTACACCTGTTGTATTCAGCATTTCACTATAAGGTCTCCTACACCTGTTGTATTCAGCATTTCACTGTAAGGTCTACTACACCTGTTGTATTCAGCATTTCACTGTAAGGTCTACTACACCTGTTGTATTCAGCATTTCACTGTAAGGTCTACTACACCTGTTGTATTCAGCATTTCACTGTAAGGTCTACTACACCTGTTGTATTCAGCATTTCACTGTAAGGTCTACTACACCTGTTGTATTCAGCATTTCACTGTAAGGTCTACTACACCTGTTGTATTCAGCATTTCACTGTAAGGTCTACTACACCTGTTGTATTCAGCATTTCACTGTAAGGTCTCCTACACCTGTTGTATTCAGCATTTCACTGTAAGGTCTCCTACACCTGTTGTATTCAGCATTTCACTGTAAGGTCTCCTACACCTGTTGTATTCAGCATTTCACTGTAAGGTCTCCTACACCTGTTGTATTCAGCATTTCACTGTAAGGTCCACTACACCTGTTGTATTCAGCATTTCACTGTAAGGTCTACTACACCTGTTGTATTCAGCATTTCACTGTAAGGTCTACTACACCTGTTGTATTCAGCATTTCACTGTAAGGTCTACTACACCTGTTGTATTCAGCATTTCACTGTAAGGTCTACTACACCTGTTGTATTCAGCATTTCATTGTAAGGTCTCCTACACCTGTTGTATTCAGCATTTCACTGTAAGGTCTCCTACACCTGTTGTATTCAGCATTTCACTGTAAGGTCTACTACACCTTTGGTATTCAGCATTTCACTGTAAGGTCCACTACACCTGTTGTATTCAGCATTTCACTGTAAGGTCTCCTACACCTGTTGTATTCAGCATTTCACTGTAAGGTCCACTACACCTGTTGTATTCAGCATTTCACTAAGGTCTACTACACCTGTTGTATTCAGCATGTCACTAAGGTCTACTACACCTGTTGTATTCAGCATTTCACTGTAAGGTCTACTACACCTGTTGTATTCAGCATTTCACTGTAAGGTCTACTACACCTGTTGTATTCAGCATTTCACTGTAAGGTCTACTACACCTGTTGTATTCAGCATTTCACTGTAAGGTCTACTACACCTGTTGTATTCAGCATTTCACTGTAAGGTCTACTACACCTGTTGTATTCAGCATTTCACTGTAAGGTCTACTACACCTGTTGTATTCAGCATTTCACTGTAAGGTCTACTACACCTGTTGTATTCAGCATTTCACTAAGGTCTACTACACCTGTTGTATTCAGCATTTCACTGTAAGGTCTACTACACCTGTTGTATTCAGCATTTCACTGTAAGGTCTACTACACCTGTTGTATTCAGCATTTCACTAAGGTCTCCTACACCTGTTGTATTCAGCATTTCACTGTAAGGTCTACTACACCTATTGTATTCAGCATTTCACTAAGGTCTCCTACACCTGTTGTATTCAGCATTTCACTGTAAGGTCTACTACACCTGTTGTATTCAGCATTTCACTGTAAGGTCTACTACACCTGTTGTATTCAGCATTTCACTGTAAGGTCTCCTACACCTGTTGTATTCAGCATTTCACTGTAAGGTCTACTACACCTGTTGTATTCAGCATTTCACTGTAAGGTCTACTACACCTGTTGTAGTCAGCATTTCACTAAGGTCTCCTACACCTGTTGTATTCAGCATTTCACTATAAGGTCTCCTACACCTGTTGTATTCAGCATTTCACTGTAAGGTCTACTACACCTGTTGTATTCAGCATTTCACTGTAAGGTCTACTACACCTGTTGTATTCAGCATTTCACTGTAAGGTCTACTACACCTGTTGTATTCAGCATTTCACTGTAAGGTCTACTACACCTGTTGTATTCAGCATTTCACTGTAAGGTCTACTACACCTGTTGTATTCAGCATTTCACTGTAAGGTCTACTACACCTGTTGTATTCAGCATTTCACTGTAAGGTCTACTACACCTGTTGTATTCAGCATTTCACTGTAAGGTCTACTACACCTGTTGTATTCAGCATTTCACTGTAAGGTCTACTACACCTGTTGTATTCAGCATTTCACTGTAAGGTCTCCTACACCTGTTGTATTCAGCATTTCACTGTAAGGTCTCCTACACCTGTTGTATTCAGCATTTCACTGTAAGGTCTCCTACACCTGTTGTATTCAGCATTTCACTGTAAGGTCTCCTACACCTGTTGTATTCAGCATTTCACTGTAAGGTCCACTACACCTGTTGTATTCAGCATTTCACTGTAAGGTCTACTACACCTGTTGTATTCAGCATTTCACTGTAAGGTCTACTACACCTGTTGTATTCAGCATTTCACTGTAAGGTCTACTACACCTGTTGTATTCAGCATTTCACTGTAAGGTCTACTACACCTGTTGTATTCAGCATTTCATTGTAAGGTCTCCTACACCTGTTGTATTCAGCATTTCACTGTAAGGTCTCCTACACCTGTTGTATTCAGCATTTCACTGTAAGGTCTACTACACCTGTTGTATTCAGCATTTCACTGTAAGGTCTACTACACCTGTTGTATTCAGCATTTCACTGTAAGGTCTACTACACCTGTTGTATTCAGCATTTCACTGTAAGGTCTACTACACCTGTTGTATTCAGCATTTCACTGTAAGGTCTACTACACCTGTTGTATTCAGCATGTCACTAAGGTCTACTACACCTGTTGTATTCAGCATTTCACTGTAAGGTCTACTACACCTGTTGTATTCAGCATTTCACTGTGAGGTCTACTACACCTGTTTTCAGCATTTCACTAAGGTCTACTACACCTGTTGTAGTCATCATTTCACTGTAAGGTCTACTACACCTGTTGTAGTCATCATTTCACTGTAAGGTCTACTACACCTGTTGTATTCAGCATGTCACTAAGGTCTACTACACCTGTTGTATTCAGCATGTCACTAAGGTCTACTACACCTGTTGTATTCAGCATTTCACTGTAAGGTCTACTACACCTGTTGTATTTGGCGCATGTGACTAATAACATTTGATTTGACATAGATGTGCGTGAAACGGTAAACCAAAATGTATAATTTGTGCGCCTTACTGCCTTTTGAATTTTGTGTAACGTCAGTAGTCTAGTCAAGGAAGCATCAAGCAAAATATATTGGTACACTCCACTATATATTGGTACACTCCACTATATATTGGTACACTCCATTGCCAAATAAGGTGCTTGTTTCTATACGAAACCAGAAGGTGGTACCACCCAGCACATCTAGAAGGGAGTGTATTTCATACCGAACCCCTCCCTTGAGGTGACGTATAGGAACCTTCTCCAGGTGCCTCTACATCACAATTTCAATGGTAGAGTTGAACCACTGGGGCAAAAAGAGCTAGATGTACCACTAAAAGACCAAATTACAAAACATAATGAACACCTGCTCTTTCCATGATGTAGACCGACCAGGTGATACCAGTTGAAAGCTATTATTGATCTCACTTGTCAAATCCACTTCAAGGGGAGGAAACAGGTTAAAGAAGGATGTTTAAGCCTTGAGACAATTGAGATATGTATTGTGTATGTTTGCCATTCAGAGGGTGAATGGGCAAGACAAAAGATTTGTGTCTTTGAACGGGGTCTGGTAGTAGGTGTCAGGCGCACCGGTTTGTGTCAAGAACTGCAACGCTGTTGGGTTTTTCACGCTCTACAGTTTCACGTGTGTATAAAGAATGGTTCACCACCCAAAGGACATCCAGACAACTTGACACAACTGTGGGATGCATCGGCATCAAGATGGCCAGCATCCCTGTGTAATGCTTTCGACACCTTATGTCCATGCCGTGACAAATGTAGGCTGTTCTTAGGGAAAGGGGGTGCAACTCAATATTAGAAAGGTGTTCTTAATGTTTTGTAAATATCAAAATGAACACACCAGAATTTAGGTTTCACTATAACTAAGCCTAAAATGTATTTTTCAAACAAAATAACTATTTAAAAAATCATGCGTTACTTTTTAAAATCTTTTTGTGCATTCAGAAGTTGAATAGTGGCTTCTGTCTCACACACACTCTTTATTGCTCTCTCTACTAGAGGTCGACCGATTAATTAGGGCCGATTTCAAGTTTTCATAACAATCTGAAATTGGTATTTTTGGGCGGCGATTTAAAAAATAATGATTATAATTATACCTTTATTTAACTAGGCAAGTCAGTTAAGAACACCTTATTTTCATTGACGGCCTAGGAATGGTGGGTTAACTGCCGTGTTCAGGGGCAGAACGACAGATTTTCCCCTTGTCAACTCGGGGGATCCAATCTTGCAACATTACCAGTTAACTAGTCCAACGCTATAACCACCTGCCTCTCGTTGCACTCTACGAGGAGACTGCCTCTTACG
Organism: Oncorhynchus kisutch; assembly: GCF_002021735.2. Taxonomy (NCBI): domain Eukaryota; kingdom Metazoa; phylum Chordata; class Actinopteri; order Salmoniformes; family Salmonidae; genus Oncorhynchus; species Oncorhynchus kisutch. Next base: position 56,066,478 of record NC_034192.2, on the reverse strand, counting down.
CGAATGCAGTAAGCCAAGGTAAGTTGCTAGCTAGCATTAAACTTACCTTATAAAAAACAATCAAATCAATCATAATCACTAGTTATAACTACACATGGTTGATGATATTACTAGTTTATCTAGCGTGTCCTGCATTCCATATAATCGATGCAACGCTGGGAAATGATTTAACAAAAGCGCATTTGCGAAAAAAGCACAATCGTTGGATGACTGTACCTAACCATAAACACCAATGCCTTTCTTAAAATCAACACACAGAAGTATATATTTTTTAACCTGCATATTTAGCTAAAAGAAATCCAGGTTAGCAGGCAATATTAACCAGGGGAAATTGTGTCATTTCTCTTGCGTTCATTGCATGCAGAGTCAGGGTATATGCAACCGTTTGGGCAGCCTGGCTCATTGCGAACTAATTTGCCAGATTTTTACGTAATTATGACATAACATTGAAGGTTGTGAAATGTAACAAGGATATTTAGACTTAGGGATGCCACCTGTTAGATAAAATACCAAACGGTTCCGTATTTCACTGAAATAATAAATGTTTTGTTTTTGAAATGATAGTTTCTGGATTCGACCATATTAATGACCCTAAGGCTCGTATTTCTGTGTGTTATTATGTTATAATTAAGTCTATGATTTGATAGAGCAGTCTGACTGAGCGATGGTAGGCAGCAGCAGGCTCATAAGCATTCATTCAAACAGCACTTTTGTGCGTTTTGCCAGCAGCTCTTCGCAAGCACAGCGCTGTTTATGACTTCAAGCCTATCAGCCTAATGGCTGGTGTAACCGATGTGAAATGGCTAGCTAGTTAGTGGGGTGCGCGCTAATAGCGTTTCAAACGTCACTCGTTCTGAGACTTGGAGTGGTTGTTCCCCTTGCTCTGCATGGGAAACGCTGCTTCGAGGATGGCTGTTGTCGATGTGTTCCTGGTTCGAGCGCAGGTAGGGGCGAGAAGAGGGACGGAAGCTATACTGTTACACTGGCAATACTATAGTGCCTTTAAGAACATCCAATAGTCAAAAGTATATGAAATACAAATGGTATAGAGAGAAATAATCCTATAAATATATTAACTACAACCTAAAACCTCTTACCTTGGAATATTGAAGTCTCATGTTAAAAGGAACCACCAACTTTCATATGTTCTCATGTTCTGAGCAAGGAACTCAAACGTTAGCTTTCTTACATGGCACATATTGCACTTTTACTTCTAACACTTTGTTTTTGCATTATTTAAACCAAATTGAACATGTTTCATTATTTACTTGAGGCTAAATTGATTTTATTGAAGTATTATATTAAGTTAAAATAAGTGTTCATTCAGTATTGTTGTAATTGTCATTATTACACATTTTAAAAAATTGGCTGATTAATCGATATTGGCTTTTTTTGGTCCTCCAATAATCGGTGTTGGCGTTGAAAAATCATATTCAGTCGACCTCTACTCTACCCACCACATTGATATCAGCATGTATGAGTCGTAGCTCCTCTACATGGGCCATCTTCTCCTGCATTAGGAGGTCCATCTCCTGTTTGTATTCCTTCAGATGTTTCTCCTCAGACTCTAGGGACTCAAACTCTGACTTCAGACGAGACTTGATCTTCTGCATCTGTACTGTCTTATTCCTGAAATGATAGAAAACACAATTGAATCAATACAATACTACTTAGTTATCACTGTACACCCCTAGTTACCAATGTAACATGGGACTATGGGACTCTTAATCACGTCCGGTTGTGATACAGCCTGGAATCGAACCAGTCTTTAGTAACGCCTCTAGCACTGAGATGCAGTGCCTTGGACTGCTGCACCACTCAGTAGTTACATACCACTGGGCTACTTACCAATGATCCAGTTACCAATTCTACAGCATTAGGTAGTTACCTACCACTGCACTATTTACAATTGCAAGTATTAATTTGATTACAGGGCAGAAGGCACAAAGACAACATTCTGTCAGTTCAACTTCACATCACTCAATCATGCTTCAGAAACCAATTGCCCTAAGGCATCTTCTATTGTTTCTCCTTTATTTAACCAGGTTAGCCTCTTCAGATAAAAATGTTTTTTTTTGTAAAGAAAGACCAGAACACGATACATCATAGTGTATTATTGTGTTGCTTTTTCAATAGATGAGTTTGTGAAACAAGGAGCATAAGTAATATAATGCATGCATAACCGACATATTCGTGCACGACATGCCATTGTTACAATTGGAGCAATTCTTGTCTAGACATCTTTTTTTCTACTGATGCCAAGCTAATCAGCGTCACATCTATTCAACAATGTGCAAATTTGCAACTGGTTCCGCCTGAATGAACTCAGACATTGTGGGAACCGGACCACCAACCATGGTTAGCCAATTATTAGCTAACGTTACCTGGCTAATGACAGAAAGCTAGCTAAGTAGCCAACTAGCCGATAATCTGGCAAAGCACTTCGCATCTGGATTTTTGTTGATGCAAACAGCTGGATTGGTTATGCATAATACATAGCAAGCAATTTTGTAATGTGCAAAACAAAAGCGAGAGTTTATCTGCAGTTATTTCAAGAACAATAGAACGGTCACCACTGCTGGCTAACCTTGATCAAGGCTATGTCGCCACATTTAGCTAGCTCCCTAGCTCAATAACAAAGCCAAGACGCTAATATTAGCTTCTCGCTGCTCTTTTCCTGAGCCATCCAGCTACCTGATTTACCAGATGTGGTTTCTTTGAAGAAGAAAAAAAATCTTTACCGTATTTCCATAATGTTTTCTAGTTTGCACATTATCTCTTGTTCGTCCCCCATGATTTAGACTTTAGGCCCTGATAAATTAGATCTTAATGGAAGGACAGGGTGGTCTGCCAGCTAGCTAATAAAAACACAATACCTTCAGCCGTGACATGCGCTATGAAGCACCACGCATGCGCTAGGAAAGCCAGTGCCTACGTGTCCTGTACTGCAGTGACCCTGGCTGGAAACTGTTACATAGCGTCCGTCTGGCACTGAAACTATCTGATAAAACCCGTTACATCAGGGGTTCTTAAACTTTTTCAGCCTGGGACCCAAATAAGAAATTCTGTGTTTTCCTGGGACCCAAGGGTAGGAAAATATGCAACTATACGTAAATATCATTGCCCTTATGTCCCCCCAAAAAATGCAATATAGACATAAACAAATAATGAAATACCCATAGATATCTTTTGTTTATTTTCCCCTATTAAAAACACTCTTACATACCTGTCTAGATTGGAATTTTTGCTGTTAAAATACAATAAATAATTGAATTCTGAACTTGAATAAACGGATTGATCACGTTACACAGATGTATAACAGAACACACACACGCACACAAGCTTTTTGATCGTGCAACCCAAAGTAACAGTATAGATAAAACATTAGCAGGCCTACTGTACATCTTACTGTATAAATTATTGTTGATAGAATGTCTAGATTGGAACTGTTGCTGTTAAAATACATATTTTTATATTCTGAACTGGAATAAACTGATCATATCACACAGATGTAGACCAGAAAACACACACATACACACAGTCCTAATGAGAGGTGTATGGCTGGTTGAAGTTTTCAACAAACATGTATATTCTGGGCTGCTTTAGACAGGAGAACCCTGACTTGCATAGGTGTGTGGTGCCAAACTGTATCAGAACAACTTACTGCTTTCTCAGTCAGGTTGGAGACCGCTTCCTGCTGCATATGAGCAACCCAGAACTGTGTGAGTGTTTGCCTCAAAAAGCATCTTGCTTCAATCAGTCAGTTTATTCCAGTTCAGACTAAAAATGATTACCTGTAACAGCAACAGTTCCAACCTAGTTTCGTTTTCAACAATCATTTCTACAGTAAAATTTACAGTAGGCCTGATCATTTTTAATCTTCATCTATAGTGTTTCTTAGGGTTGCTCTATCAGTGGCTAGTTAGCTTGCTTTGGCTAATGTTAGCTATTAGCTGTATAACGTTAAAAGGCCAGGGGATTGTTGAAAGAGAAACTCACATCTACTACTATGAGAGATAGTACTCCATTATTTATGCCCATCGTCACTTGTTATAAAATGACACTGCCTTGCTAGTTGAATTACTGTTCCACTTTTGAAGCAGTTTCTTGAAGCCCGGTTCTGAAATCACTCCCTGGGTTTACCGCCATGTACAGTAGTGCCTGGATGTTTGGTCAGGACGTGTCGTTTTATTCATTTGTTCGTTTTGAGACTCATTACTAACCACTTCCCCACACAGAAAAAAAAACATTGTGGGCGCTCCTCGTTATTTCTCAAAGTTTGTATGCCAGAGACAAAAAGTAATCACTGTATTTGCGTTTCATGACGATTGAGCTCAGTGAGAACGTGTGGCTAGAATGAGTCCATTTCCTGTGACAGCGGTGAAGAACAACAAGTCAGTGGCTTGAACCACAGCGCTGCAGCGGGTGGGTCGCGGAGGGATCTTCAACAAAACTGGAGAACAAAAGATCCGATAAACCGCGAAGCACACGGGTATCTCCCTCTCGCGCAGCTGCCAAACTGAGCAGAAACCGCTGCAAAGCAGAGAGCGCGCTGAACCGAGAGCGCAGTTGCACTTGACCAAATCAATTCTAGTAATTCATGAAATAATTATACATTTACGTCGCGACCCACCATTAACAGGTCGCGACCCATACTTTAAGAAACGCTGCGTTACATTGTTGTTGTAACATTGTAATGGAAACGGTTGCAATTGTTTCAATGTAATTCTAAAGATAATGATGCCAACTGCCTACACTCATAGGGTAAAGTTGATAGTAGATTTCTTATTGTGTTTCACAAAATAACAATTACATGTTGTATTAAAAAAGAACAATGAAAAAGACATAGAGGGTCTTTTACAAAACAACAACAATGTAGAAGTAGGAATGAATGTCTTGAGTGTTGTATTTACTAATCACTTTTTCCTTCGCTAGTGGCAATGTGGTCTAGGGTTTAAGGTTTGGTCTACAGTATATTATCAACATTGCCTTATATCATATATCTCATATGAAAGTATCGTATTCTAAAGGTGGATGTAAATTCAACGTCTTGTGCGCCATTTTGCGGTGGTCCTGTGAGGGTCAAGTGTTAGTTAGTACACAGCAATAATCCACCTTGAGTTAGATTCCTGGGCTGCCATTGGATTAGTCCTGAGAACACAACAATGGCTCGTTTTAATTCACCATAATCCCAGTGAATATTGAAAGCACTTTCATATGACTCTGTGGAGAAGAGGCTAATGCCGAAAGAAGAAACTCTCAGGAACGTAATAATATAGGAGATCAAATATTTACAAATGTCTTCTGTGAGTATCCATTTATACTCTTAATCCTATAAAATCTGGATTGAAGTTCAAATGTGGCTGTTTGTGTAAAATTAGGGTGAGATTGTGTAAATGTAGCATTTGACAGTAAAACAAGGCCAACTTTTTCCCATAGTAATGTCTCTGTTGCTCTGTGAGACAGAATAATGGTCTAGAAAACGATTTATTGTATATAATATGCTTACTTCCTTTATTGTTTATTTCGCATTTCCTATTCTTATTTATTGTGTTCTTTTTCTAGTATTACATTGTTATTTATTATTGTATTGTTGGGGTTTTGAGTTTTCAAGAATCGCATTTCACGGTACGTGTGCATGTGACATTACAACTTGAAACCAGCCATTTTAAAGGTTTACGGTATTACTACCCTGAGTTATACCGTGTTTGTTAAAAGTTACATTTTTGTTTGTTAACCACTCACATCAGACACAAATGTTTTTTAAAGTTTGTGTTTCAACACAACAGTACGTTGTTCTGTGAGATACTTGTAGTACAGTGAGTTCACTCAACTTTGAAACTCAATCTTTTATATCTTAGCACTTTTGAGTAATATAAACATTGTACTTGTAGAAACATTCATATTTTTTGTGGTTGAAGTATCCTGGTCAGAATAGGCCGATGTGATCAACATTAAACATCTGATAATTGGCCTAAATGTGGGCCTTCCTGGTTGGCCTGGTCGTCTCTGATCTCAGCTGTTTAGTAACTTTATCCCAATTTGCTCCATAATCAGTGTTAATAGAAACTACCTCGGGAATCCTAGCAAGGGCTACCTGGGATAGGTTTGAACTTATTATAGATATTTTTACTGTCCACACAATGTGGAAACTTTCACTAACATGATTGACATCAAAACAACAACAGCAACAACAGAAACCTACACTACAGTTCTGTGTGGATCATGGAATCCTAGAATAAACCTTCCCCTGTTCTGAGAATACTCTCAACTCTATTTTGTTCTGAGAATTCTCCCTAAATAATATTTAACGTTTAAAAATACCTTGTGGGCTTCATGTTTTGATTGTAGTCCCCTACGACCTCTTGCGATTGGATGATCCTGCAGGCTGAACAGAAAAATGTAAGAAACATAATTATATTATATTTTGGGGGTCTTCTACATCCCTAAGAACCTAGAACACAATTTTACAATCATAGTAAGAGACATATAATTCGCTTAGCCCCTTAGTACACTGAACAAAAATATAAACGCAACATGTAAAGTGTTGGTCCCATGTTTTATGAGCTGAAATAAAAGATCCCAGACATTTTCCAGACACACAAAAAGCATATTTCTCAAAAATGTTGTGCACATATTTGTTTACATCCCTGTTGATGAGCATTTCTCATTTGTCAAGATAATCCATCCACCTGACAGATGTGGCATATCAAGAAGCTGATAAAACAGCATGATAATTACACAGGTGCACCTTGTACTGGCAACAATAAAAGGCCACTCTAAAATGTGACATTTTGTCACACAACCCAATGCCACAGTCTCAAGTTTTGAGGGAGCGTGCAATTTGCATACTGACTGCAGGAATGTCCACCAGAGCTGAATGTTAATTTCAGGCGCCTCCAACGTTATTTAAGAGAATTCGGCAGTAGGTCCAACCGGCCTCACAACCGCAGACCACATGTATGGCGTTGTGTGGGCGAGCGGTTTGCTGCTGTCAACGCACTGAACAGAGTGCACCATGGTGGTGGTGGGGTTATGGTATGGGCAGGCATAAGCTAAGGACAACAAACACAATTGCATTTTATCTAAGGCAATTTGAATGCACAAAATGCCCATTTAAAAAAAAAAAGGTATCTGTGACTAACAGATGCATATCTGTATTCCCAGTCATGTGAAACCCATAGATTAGAACCTACTTAATTTATTTCAATTGACTGATTTCCTCATTTGAACTTTGAACTCAGTAAAATCTTTGAAATTGTTGAATGTTGCGTTTATATTTCTGTTCAGTGTATTTTGCATGCCTATCCCCTATTGTAAAGCATTCTACCTATTATACTAACCATTACTCTATCTATGTGTTTTAATAGGCTATTAAGTTCTCTCTCCTCCCATTCATACTCCAGTTTGTGTCTATGTGAACGCCCTCTGGTAGATCAATGTTCGTGTCACCACCATGGACGCTGAGCTGGAGTTTGCCGTCCTGCCCAGCACCACTGGCAAACAACTCTTCGACCAGGTACGTGGACAGGTGGACGGACGGACAGGCAGACAGGCAGACAGACAGACAAATCTTTGTTTCCTCGAATATGGACAAACAACTGATCTTCTTCTTCATTGTTGTGTAGATAGTGAAGACCATCGGGCTGAGAGAGACCTGGTTCTTTGGCCTACAGTACCAGGACAGCAAAGGCTTCTCTACCTGGCTCAAACTCAACAAGAGGGTGAGTACATTCTCACTACTCTCCTCAGACAGTAACAACATATTACAGCCTCTTCCGCTGCCATGCGCTCCTTCTCCAGACGCTCTACCTCCTCCTGGGCAAACGTCCTCTCCTTCTCCAGACGCTCTGCCTCCTCCTGGGCAAACGTCCTCTCCTTCTCCAGCTCCAGGGCCCTGCGAGTCTGCTCATCCAGCTCTGCACGCACGCACGCACACACAGAGTAAACACACACGCATGCAAACACACACACACACAAACACACACACACACACACACACACACACACACACACACACACACACACACACACACACACACACACACACACACACACACACACACACACACACACACACACACACACACACACACACACACACACACACACACACACACACACACACACACACATGCTCATTCATTCACTTATTAACTCACTCATGTTGTTGCAATGCTGTAATGTTCCCAGGTGACAGCTCAGGATGTACGCAGGGAGAACCCTCTGTTGATAAAGTTCCGGGCCAAGTTCTACCCTGAAGACGTAGCTGAGGAACTGATCCAAGAGGCCACGCAACGACTTTTCTTCCTGCAGGTCTCACACACACACACACACACGACTACATGCGCATACACAGACACACAGACACGAGCTGGCCAGACACACGTGCACACACACATACATCAAATCAAAGTTTATTTGTCACGTTCACAGGAAACAACAGGTGTGAACAGTACAGAGAAATGTTTACTTACAAGCTTTTCCTCAACAATGCAATGTTCTATATCAAAGGTAAAGGAGACTTGATTGTTTTCATCAAGGATCTCTCTGTACTTTGTTCCATTCATCTTTCCCTTGATCCTGACTAGTCTCCCAGTCCCTGCTGCTAAAGAACATCCCCACAGCATGATACTGCCACCACCATGCTTCACCGTAGGAATGTTGCCAGGTTTCTTCCAGACGTGACGCTTGGCATTGCTTGGAGAGAATCTTGTTTCTCATGGTCTGAGTCCTTCAGGTGCCTTTTGGCAAACTCCATGTGGGCTGTCATGTACCTTTTACTGAGGAGTGGCTTCCGTCTGAACACTGTCGTGTCTTTACTATCATTAACTGAAGACTGATAGTTTTTATCAAAGATTCTCTGTAATTAGTTATTACGCGATCAACTGATTATTCACGTAACTAATTAACAAGGAAGTCGGGGCACCAATGAAAAATATTCAGATTACAAAGTTATCATTTCCTAAAATAACTTTTCAGATATTTATCTGATCAATTAGTCTTTGAATTAATTTATTATTTACTTTACCTCACGTTAGTCTCATTACAAACGTCGTAAATTGTTGGTTATCTGCACGAACCCAGTCTTCACTATGAGTCATGCATACATCAATTGTCTTAAATCATTTATTTATTATTAACTAATTCACAGAAATGCATAAACAAACAAACAAACAAGGTAAATGTGGTTACATGAAATGATAGGAGAATGTGCCCTAGTGGGCTAAACCGGCATGGTGGCTTGTTAGACAAAAGGGGAAGTGGGGTCGACTAAGAAGTCACTACAGAGTGATAATTATAACAATTGAAATGCTAATCCTTTACCCATGAACGCTCACTCATTCGGGAACAATTGCAATCAATATACATATTTACGCTCAGTGTCCATCTCTCTCGGTTGTGGTTAGAGGGGATTGTTCAGAGTGACATTTGTTATAGAATGGATGTTTCGGCGGTTGTCGTTCTTCGCGTTCAATGATACCGAATTCCTAGCTGCAGACTAGTAATTAATATCAAAGGCTTGTTCTTATTCTGCCGGTATCGATAGTCTAAGAGTTTAACCACGTGGTATGGTTAAAAGATTCAGCAATGGTCTACAACCTTTGTCTTCCTAATGGAGAAAAACATGGTCTGCAACCTTTAGCCATCTCGTAATTGAGGTAAGCTCGGTCTGCTGATCGAAAACCCGAGTGGGGTTTTTATTTGGAATGGCAGAAAAGGCCGTCCCAGGATGTCTGACCCTACTGGGCTCAGGGGCGGTCCTCTGATTTAGTTAACTCCAATCCCCTTTTTGAGTTTTCCTTCATTAAACAGTCCAAAATTAAACAGTCCAAAATCACATGGTAAAATTGTGTAAACAGTATCATAGTCACTCATTCATCTTATACAACAATTAGATGTAAACCTCATATCTGGGGCTATTATATAAACAGCGTTATGGTAATGCAGCCACACCGTCTCCCATGAGCTTCCCCAAGTCGTGACAAACGGACCAGTTCGTAGCTGGATTCTTCACCGATCTTTTATACTTTCTCCGGAACATGAAATTTGTTTGTACCTCAAGTTCTGTGAGGTGGAAGATTTTCCTTTGTCCTCTATGAAAATGTACTCTCTCTATACTATGTGGCAGGGTCTTCTCAGGAATTTATGACCTCTGACCACAGCAGCCTAGTTGAAGGAGGCAAGGGGGAGGCAGGGAAAGGGGGACGGGTTTTCTATACCCAAAGAGGCTAATGTCATGACACCACTATACCATAAAGTCATGTTTGGTGGAGTACGGCAGAGAAGGTTGTCCTTCTGGAAGGTTCTCCCATCTCCACAGAGGAACTCTGGAGCTCTGTATGAGTGACCATCCATTTCTTGGTCACCTTTCCCAGATCTGTGCCTCGACATAATTCTGTCTCGGAGCTCTACTGACAATTCCTTAGACCTCATGGCTTGGTTTTTGTGGGACCTTATATAGACAGATGTGTGCCTTTCCAAATCATGTCCAATAAATTGAATTTACCACAGGTGGACTCCAATCAAGTTATAAAAACATCTTAAGGATGATAAATGGTAACAGGATGCACCTGAGCTCAATTTCGAGTCTCACATCAAAGGGTTTGAATACTTATGTAAATAATGTATTTCATATTTGAATTGTTTTTAATTTGCCCCAAAAAATTGACGAGGAACATTTTTATTTGATCTATTTTAGAATAAGTCTGTAATGTAGCATAATGTGGAAAAACTCAAGGGATCTGAAATGCACTGTATGTATATTAAGATGTACACAGGTTAGACACACACACACAGCTCACACTGTTTATAATGTATGTCACTGCAGGTGAAGGAAGGCATCCTGAATGATGATATCTACTGTCCTCCTGAGACGGCTGTGCTGTTGGCCTCCTACTCTGTTCAGACCAAACATGGAGACTACAAGAAGGACTACCACTTCCCGGGTTACCTCAGCAGGGACAAGCTGCTTCCCCAGAGGTGTGTCGTCTCTCCCCGTCCCCCTGTGTGACATACCTCAGCCCACAAACAGAAGCTAAACTGGTGACCATTTTGAAGAGAGATCTATTCCAAGTCTCCCTGAACACTCCTCTGATTGTTGTCTTCCATACTCAGATCAGTGTTGGGGTCAATTCCATTTCATTTAGCAGACACTCTTATACAGAGAGAGTTACCTAGTCTGCTCTGGGATTTGAGTACCGGCCCAACGCTCTTAATCACTAGGCTACCATCTTCTCTCTACCCTCCTAATTGACCCTTCTCGGTTCCTCTACCCTTAGGGTTCTGGAGCAGCACAAGCTGAACAAGGAGCAGTGGGAGAATAGGATAAAGGTGTGGCATGAGGAGCACAAGGGAGTGCTGAGGTAAGACCACATGTCCTCTCTACTCACAGTCCTCTCTACTCACAGTCCTCTACTCACAGTCCTCTCTACTCACAGTCCTCTCAGTCCTCACTCACAGTCCTCTCTACTCACAGTCCTCTCTACTCTCAGTCCTCTCTACTCACAGTCCTCTCTACTCACAGTCCTCTCTACTCACAGTCCTCTCTACTCACAGTCCTCTCTACTCACAGTCCTCTCTAACTCACAGTCCTCTCAGTCCTAACTCACAGTCCTCTCTAACTCACAGTCCTCTCTACTCACAGTCCTCTCTAACTCACAGTCCTCTCTACTCACAGTCCTCTCAGTCCTAACTCACAGTCCTCTCTAACTCACAGTCCTCTCTACTCACAGTCCTCTCTACTCACAGTCCTCTCAGTCCTAACTCACAGTCCTCTCTACTCACAGTCCTCTCTACTCACAGTCCTCTCAGTCCTCACTCACAGTCCTCTCTAACTCACAGTCCTCTCTAACTCACAGTCCTCTCTAACTCACAGTCCTCTCTAACTCACAGTCCTCACAGTCCTCTCTACTCACAGTACAATCCAAGTTAACACTGGCTTACTTGTATTGCACTGATTTTACACTGATGTACAAAACATTAAGAACACCTTCCTAATATTGAATTTCACACCCCTCTTTTTCCCTCAGAACAGCCTCAAATCGTCGGGGCATGGACTTTATAAGGTGTCGAAAACATTGCACAGGGATGCTGGCCCATGTTGACTCCAATGCTTCCCACAGTTGTGTCAAGTTGGCTGGATGTCCTTTGGGTGGTGGACCATTCTTGATACACATGGGAAACTGTTGAGTGTGAAAAACCCAGCAGCTTTGCAGTTCTTGACCCAAACCGATGTGCCTGGCACCTACTACCAGACCCCGTTCAAAGGCACTTAAATATTTTGTCTTGCCCCTTCACCCTGTGAATGGCAAACATACACAATCCATGTCTCAGTTGTCTCAAGACTTAAACATCCTTCTTTAACCTGTCTCTAATCCTTCATCTCCCGTAATTGAAGTGGATTTAAAAAAAACGAAAGTCAATGTCCGCACCCCTGTGGAAATCTAATTGGCATAATAAACAAATCCCCAGGAAATATATGTCAGTTTAAGCCAGAGATATCTTTAGTTTGCTTTGGATATGTCTCAATCCACCGCATTCGGACTTCTGCATATGTTTGTAAGACCATGAGACATCCCAGAAACTCACAAAATCGTCTGTAGCATCCTAACGGTTTGGCCTACAAACCACTCTATGGGAAGATGAGACTGTCATGAACACAATGGTGGTTCTCCGTTTTGCCCTACGACCTCCACAAGCGTCTTGGTACTCGTCTGAAGTCGGTACAGCCGATCTGCCAACTTCTGTCTGTAGCGTCCCAACAGTTTGGGCTACACACTAATAGGACCCCTCTGTGGAAAGGTCTCACGAACACATTTTTTGTTGGTTGTTTTGCTCCACAGGCCACACAAGACTCGTCTGAAGGTCCCCCAGTACCAGTTGAAAAAACGTATGGAATTATATATGGAGAATGTTTAGTGCCAAAAATAAGGGGTTAAATACATGTATAAAAATCTAAAAAAACAACAACAAATGTTTCCTGATCTTTCTTATATCTCTCAGATATAGGACAGACACTTCAGAACAAACTTCCTTTACATTCTTTGGGTGACTATCTGTTATTCAATGCATTTGCTAATAGCAGTTAAGACCAATTTAAAATATTCATCCAATAATAATATTGTTGGGATACATCAAGGGGTCTTAAAATTCAAAATAAAATATCTAAATGATCCTTGGTATGTTCTTCTGAAAACATTTCCCTCCCCCGGTATATAGACAAGGTTAAGTCTGTAGACTGTAGAGGGTTCAGGTGACATTAATAAGAGATCATAGCTTTCACCTGGATTCACCTGGTCAGTCTATGTAATGGAAAGAGCAGGTATCCTTCATGTTTTGTACACTCAGTGTATGTAGAATGTGCTAAGCATTATGATAGCTGCATACAGAGCATCTTCCTCACTGATTGTCTTTGTCTATGTGTGTCTATGTGTGTCTGTGTGTGTCTATGTGTGTCCATGTGTGTCTGTGTGTGTCTATGTGTTTCTGTGTGTGTCTATGTGTGTCTATGTGTGTCTGTGTGTGTCTATGTGTGTCCATGTGTGTCTGTGTGTGTCTATGTGTTTCTGTGTGTGTCTATGTGTGTCTATGTGTGTCTGTGTGTGTCTATGTGTGTCTATGTGTGTCTATGTGTGTCTGTGTCTGTCTCTGTGTGTCTGTGTGTGTCTGTGTGTGTCTGTGTGTGTCTATGTGTGTCTATGTGTGTCTCTGTGTCAATCTGTCCCCAGGGAGGATGCCATGGTGGAGTATCTGAAGATAGCTCAGGATCTAGAGATGTATGGAGTCAACTACTTCAGCATCAAGAACAAGAAGGGTTCAGAGCTGTGGCTGGGGGTAGACGCTCTGGGCCTCAACATATACCAGAACACTGACAGGTTGGAACCGTTAACTACACTGAACAAAAATATAAACTTAATATGTCAATTTAGCAGTGCCCCATGGTGGCGGTGGGGTTATGGTACGGGCAGGCATAAGCTACGGACAACGAACACAATTGCATTTTATCTATGGCAATTTGAATGCACAGAGATACCGTGACGAGATCCTGAAGCCCATTGTCGTGTCATTCATCTGCCATCACCTCATGTTTCAGCATGATAATGCACGGCCCCATGTTGCAAGGATCTGTACACAATTCCTGGAAGCTGAAAATGTCCCAGTTCTTCCATGGCCTGCATACTCACCAGACATGTCACCCATTGAGCATGTTTGGAATGCTCTGGATTGAGGAGTACGACAGCCTGTTCCATTTCACACCAATATTGAGCAACTTTACACAGCCATTGAAGGTGGTGTAGGACAACATTCCACAAGCCACAATCAACAGCCTGATCAACTCTATGTGAAGGAGATATGTCGCGCTGCATGAGGCAGAGTGGTCACACCACATACTGACTGGTTTTCTGATACACGCCCCTACCTTTTTTTTTAAGGTATCTGTGACCAACAGATGCATATCTGTATCCCCAGGCATGTGAAATCCATAGATTAGGGCCTCATTTATTTATTTAAATTGACTGATTTCCTTATGAACTGTAACTCAGTAAAATCTTTGAAATTCTTTGAAATTGTTGCATTTATATTTTTGTTCAGTATAGATCCGAATTCTCCATAGATTCATCATGATATTAGACTACTTTTGTCTGAAGTCTGAAAACATTGGATAAACGTTGATTTTGGAGTGAACTATTCTACAGTGTTTTCTTTATAGGATGACCCCTAAGATCGGCTTCCCATGGAGTGAGATCAGAAACATTTCCTTCAACGACAAGAAGTTTGTTATAAAGCCCATGGACAAGAAAGCCCCGGTACGTCACCTCGGTTTCTTTGTCTGCTGTATATTTGGTTATAATTCAAACCTCTGACCCGTTTGTTAAGTATTAAAAAAGGTCACGTAATTTTTTCAAGAGGCATTTGTGGTAAATGAGTCTGTTCCAGGATTTTGTGTTCTACGCCCCTCGTCTACGGATCAACAAGCGTATCCTGGCGCTGTGCATGGGGAACCATGACCTGTACATGAGGAGGAGGAAGCCAGACACCATCGAGGTCCAGCAGATGAAAGCCCAGGCCCGTGAGGAGAAGACTAAGAGACAGATGGAGAAGTGAGGACAGAGACATGGAGAAAAGAGAGAGCGAGAGAGAGAGAGATGAGTTTGTTAGCACATGTTTACTCATCCCTTGTGTCCCTCGTTCCAGAGCTCTGCTCGAGAGCGAGAAGAAGAAGAGGGAGAATGCGGAGAAGGAGACAGAGAAGATCGCCAGAGAAACCATGGAGCTGATAGGCAGACTGAAACAGATTGAGGAAGAGACCAAGAAAGCTCAGGAAGGTCAGACTCATTCTGTCATCTGACAGTGTGTGTGCTGTATGTGCATGCATTCTTGTGTGTGTTCATATTATTTTGTGTGTGTGTGCATGTGTGCGTGTGTGTGTATGTGTATGTGTAGAGCTGGATAAGAGGACTCGCAGGGCCCTGGAGCTGGAGAAAGAGAGGACGTTTGCCCAGGAGGAGGCAGAGCGTCTGGAGAAGGAGCGCAGGGCAGCGGAAGAGACCAAGGCAGCCCTCCTACAGCAGTCAGAGAGCCAGATGAAGAACCAGGAGAACCTGGTACACACATACATAGACACACACACACACATAGATAGACAGACAGACACCACACGAAGACAGCCAGATAGCCACACATACATAGACAGACAGAGACAGACAGACAACCACACAGCCACACAGACAGACACACACACACACACGCACTATACATACACATGGATTTAGTACTGTAGATATGTGGTGGTGGTGGAGTAGGTGCCTGAGGGCACACAGTGTGTTGTAGATATGTGGTGGTGGTGGAGTAGGTGCCTGAGGGCACACAGTGTGTTGTAGATATGTGGTGGTGGTGGAGTAGGTGCCTGAGGGCACACAGTGTGTTGTAGATATGTGGTGGTGGTGGAGTAGGTGCCTGAGGGCACACAGTGTGTTGTACATATGTGGTGGTGGTGGAGTAGGGCCCTGAGGGCACACAGTGTGTTGTAGATATGTGGTAGTGGTGGAGTAGGTGCCTGAGGGCACACAGTGTGTTGTAGATATGTGGTGGTGGTGGAGTAGGGGCCTGAGGGCACACAGTGTGTTGTAGATATGTGGTAGTGGTGGAGTAGGGGCCTGAGGGCACACAGTGTGTTGTAGATATGTGGTGGTGGTGGAGTAGGGGCCTGAGGGCACACAGTGTGTTGTAGATATGTGGTGGTGGTGGAGTAGGTGCCTGAGGGCACACAGTGTGTTGTAGATATGTGGTAGTGGTGGAGTAGGGGCCTGAGGGCACACAGTGTGTTGTAGATATGTGGTGGTGGTGGAGTAGGTGCCTGAGGGCACACAGTGTGTTGTAGATATGTGGTGGTGGTGGAGTAGGGGCCTGAGGGCACACAGTGTGTTGTAGATATGTGGTGGTGGTGGAGTAGGGGCCTGAGGGCACACAGTGTGTTGTAGATATGTGGTGGTGGTGGAGTAGGGGCCTGAGGGCACACAGTGTGTTGTAGATATGTGGTGGTGGTGGAGTAGGGGCCTGAGGGCACACAGTGTGTTGTAGATATGTGGTGGTGGTGGAGTAGGTGCCTGAGGGCACACAGTGTGTTGTAGATATGTGGTAGTGGTGGAGTAGGTGCCTGAGGGCACACAGTGTGTTGTAGATATGTGGTGGTGGTGGAGTAGGTGCCTGAGGACACACAGTGTGTTGTAGATATGTGGTAGTGGTGGAGTAGGTGCCTGAGGACACACAGTGTGTTGTAGATATGTGGTAGTGGTGGAGTAGGTGCCTGAGGGCGCACAGTGTGTTGTAGATATGTGGTAGTGGTGGAGTAGGTGCCTGAGGACACACAGTGTGTTGTAGATATGTGGTAGTGGTGGAGTAGGTGCCTGAGGACACACAGTGTGTTGTAGATATGTGGTAGTGGTGGAGTAGGTGCCTGAGGGCACACAGTGTGTTGTAGATATGTGGTGGTGGTGGAGTAGGTGCCTGAGGACACACAGTGTGTTGTAGATATGTGGTAGTGGTGGAGTAGGTGCCTGAGGGCACACAGTGTGTTGTAGATATGTGGTGGTGGTGGAGTAGGGGCCTGAGGGCACACAGTGTGTTGTAGATATGTGGTAGTGGTGGAGTAGGGGCCTGAGGGCACACAGTGTGTTGTAGATATGTGGTGGTGGTGGAGTAGGGGCCTGAGGGCACACAGTGTGTTGTAGATATGTGGTGGTGGTGGAGTAGGTGCCTGAGGGCACACAGTGTGTTGTAGATATGTGGTAGTGGTGGAGTAGGGGCCTGAGGGCACACAGTGTGTTGTAGATATGTGGTGGTGGTGGAGTAGGTGCCTGAGGGCACACAGTGTGTTGTAGATATGTGGTGGTGGTGGAGTAGGGGCCTGAGGGCACACAGTGTGTTGTAGATATGTGGTGGTGGTGGAGTAGGGGCCTGAGGGCACACAGTGTGTTGTAGATATGTGGTGGTGGTGGAGTAGGGGCCTGAGGGCACACAGTGTGTTGTAGATATGTGGTGGTGGTGGAGTAGGGGCCTGAGGGCACACAGTGTGTTGTAGATATGTGGTGGTGGTGGAGTAGGTGCCTGAGGGCACACAGTGTGTTGTAGATATGTGGTAGTGGTGGAGTAGGTGCCTGAGGGCACACAGTGTGTTGTAGATATGTGGTGGTGGTGGAGTAGGTGCCTGAGGACACACAGTGTGTTGTAGATATGTGGTAGTGGTGGAGTAGGTGCCTGAGGACACACAGTGTGTTGTAGATATGTGGTAGTGGTGGAGTAGGTGCCTGAGGGCGCACAGTGTGTTGTAGATATGTGGTAGTGGTGGAGTAGGTGCCTGAGGACACACAGTGTGTTGTAGATATGTGGTAGTGGTGGAGTAGGTGCCTGAGGGCACACAGTGTGTTGTAGATATGTGGTGGTGGTGGAGTAGGTGCCTGAGGACACACAGTGTGTTGTAGATATGTGGTAGTGGTGGAGTAGGTGCCTGAGGACACACAGTGTGTTGTAGATATGTGGTAGTGGTGGAGTAGGTGCCTGAGGACACACAGTGTGTTGTAGATATGTGGTGGTGGTGGAGTAGGTGCCTGAGGGCACACAGTGTGTTGTAGATATGTGGTGGTGGTGGAGGAGGGGCCTGAGGGCACACAGTGTGTTGTAGATATGTGGTGGTGGTGGTGGAGGAGGGGCCTGAGGGCACACAGTGTGTTGTAGATATGTGGTGGTGGGGGAGTAGGTGCCTGAGGGCACACAGTGTGTTGTAGATATGTGGTGGTGGGGGAGTAGGTGCCTGAGGGCACACAGTGTGTTGTAGATATGTGGTAGTGGTGGAGTAGGTGCCTGAGGGCACACAGTGTGTTGTAGATATGTGGTGGTGGTGGAGTAGGTGCCTGAGGGCACACAGTGTGTTGTAGATATGTGGTAGTGGTGGAGTAGGGGCCTGAGGGCACACAGTGTGTTGTAGATATGTGGTAGTGGTGGAGTAGGGGCCTGAGGGCACACAGTGTGTTGTAGATATGTGGTAGTGGTGGAGTAGGTGCCTGAGGGCACACAGTGTGTTGTAGATATGTGGTAGTGGTGGAGTAGGTGCCTGAGGGCACACAGTGTGTTGTAGATATGTGGTGGTGGTGGAGTAGGTGCCTGAGGACACACAGTGTGTTGTAGATATGTGGTAGTGGTGGAGTAGGTGCCTGAGGGCACACAGTGTGTTGTAGATATGTGGTAGTGGTGGAGTAGGGGCCTGAGGGCACACAGTGTGTTGTAGATATGTGGTAGTGGTGGAGTAGGGGCCTGAGGGCACACAGTGTGTTGTAGATATGTGGTAGTGGTGGAGTAGGGGCCTGAGGGCACACAGTGTGTTGTAGATATGTGGTAGTGGTGGAGTAGGGGCCTGAGGGCACACAGTGTGTTGTAGATATGTGGTGGTGGTGGAGTAGGTGCCTGAGGACACACAGTGTGTTGTAAATATGTGGTAGTGGTGGAGTAGGTGCCTGAGGGCACACAGTGTGTTGTAGATATGTGGTAGTGGTGGAGTAGGGGCCTGAGGGCACACAGTGTGTTGTAGATATGTGGTAGTGGTGGAGTAGGGGCCTGAGGGCACACAGTGTGTTGTAGATATGTGGTAGTGGTGGAGTAGGGGCCTGAGGGCACACAGTGTGTTGTAGATATGTGGTGGTGGTGGTGGAGGAGGGGCCTGAGGGCACACAGTGTGTTGTAGATATGTGGTGGTGGTGGAGTAGGGGCCTGAGGGCACACAGTGTGTTGTAGATATGTGGTGGTGGTGGAGTAGGGGCCTGAGGGCACACAGTGTGTTGTGAAACCTGTGAATGTATTATAATGTTTTTAAAATTGTATAAACTGCCTTCATTTTGCTGCTTTAACATCAGCTAATGGGGATCCATAATAAATACAAATAGACAGACAGACCGACAGACAGACAGACAGACGGACGGACGGACGGACGGACGGACGGACGGACGGACGGACGGACGGACGGACAGACAGACAGACAGACAGACAGACAGACAGACACTAGGAGAATCATTTATTATTCTAAGGTTATTTTTCCAGGCTACTGATCTGACCTCTAAGATCTCCCTTCTGGAGGACGTAAAGCAGAAGAAGGACGACGATACAAAGAGATGGCAGAAAAGGGTGAGAGAATAAATTAATAAATGAAGGAATTAATGAATAAATGTGTGTGTGTGCCAGCGTAACCCTCCATCTAACCACAGTGATTAAATGTGAGTGTGTGTGTGTGTGTGTGTGTGCCAGCGTAACCCTCCATCTAACCACAGTGATTAAATGTGAGTGTGTGAGTGTGTGTGTGTGTGTTTGTGTGCCAGCGTAACCCTCCATCTAACCACAGTGATTAAATGTGAGTGTGTGAGTGTGAGTGTGTGTGTGTGCTAGCGTAACCATCCATCTAACCACAGTGATTAAATGTGAGTGTGTGAGTGTGTGTGTGTGCCAGTGTAACCCTCCATCTAACCACAGTGATTAAATGTGAGTGTGTGTGTGTGTGTGCTAGCGTAACCCTCCATCTAACCACAGTGATTAAATGTGTGAGTGTGAGTGTGTGTGTGCTAGCGTAACCCTCCATCTAACCACAGTGATTCAATGTGAGTGTGAGTGTGTGTGTGTGCTAGCGTAACCCTCCATCTAACCACAGTGATTAAATGTGAGTGTGTGAGTGTGTGTGTGTGTGTGTGTGTGCCAGTGTAACCCTCCATCTAACCACAGTGATTAAATGTGAGTGTGTGTGTGTGTGCGTGCTAGCGTTATCCTCTATCCAACCACAGTGATTCAATGTGAGCGAGCGTGAGTGTGAGTGAATGTGTGTGAGTGCGTGTGAGTGTGTTATCCTCTATCTAACCACAGTGCATCAACGTGAGCGAGAGTGTGTGTGCGTGTGTGTGTGATAGCGTTATCCACTGTGAGCGGTCATGTGTGTGTTTGTCATCTGGCGGTCATGGTGGATGTTGATTTGAAGACTAAAGTCATCCGTGTCCACATCCAGGACTCTGTGCAGGGGGACCACGACGAGACCGACGAGAGCAGCGCCGAGGCCAGCGCCGAGCTGACATCACCAGGCATGGTCAGAGACCGCAGCGAGGAGGGACGCATGACGGAGGCTCAGAAGAATGAACGGCTACAGAAACACCTCAAGGTCAGAAACACCTAACTTAAAGGGGAACTCCCATTAGTCCACTGTTGATACGGTCCCAAAATGTTTTTCATGTCAGCAGTCAAGCTGTCAAGATATTGGATTTTCATGAAGAAAAGTGTCACCAACCACATCATCATGATGATCCTTGCTCCAAGATGGCATAGCAGTCAGACGTCTTTTGTCCTCGTCTTGTCGTGTCCCGTATATATACAGTGAGTCAGCCACCAATTGTGCAAGTTCTCCCACTTAAAAAGATGAGAGAGGTCTGTAATTGTCATCATAGGTACACTTCAACTATGACAGACAAAATGAGAAAATAAAATCCAGAAAATCAAATTGTAGGATTTTTTTATGAATTTATTTGCAAATTATGGTGGAAAATAAGTATTTGGTCAATAACAAAAGTTTATCTCAATACTTTGTTATATACCCTTTGTTGGCAATGACAGAGGTCAAACGTTTTCTGTAAGTCTTCACAAGGTTCACACACACTGTTGCTGGTATTTTGGCCCATTCCTCCATGCAGATCTCCTCTAGAGCAGTGATGTTTAGGGGCTGTTGCTGGGCAACACGGACTTTCAACTCCCTCCAAAGCTTTTCTATGGGGTTGAGATCTGGAGACTGGCTAGGCCACTCCAGGACCTTGAAATGCATCTTACGAAGCCACTCCTTCGTTGCCCGGGCGGTGTGTTTGGGATCATTGTCATGCTGAAAGACCCAGCCACGTTTCATCTTCAATGCCCTTGCTGATGGTAGGCTTTGTTACTTTGGTCCCAGCTCTCTGCAGGTCATTCACTAGGTCCCCCCGTGTGGTTCTGGGATTTTTTCTCACTGTTCTTGTGATCATTTTGACCCCACGGGGTGAGATCTTGCGTGGAGCCCCAGATCGAGGGAGATTATCAGTGGGCTTGTATGTCTTCCATTTCCTAATAATTACTCTCACAGTTGATTTCTTCAAACCAAGCTGCTTACCTATTGCAGATTCAGTCTTCCCAGCCTGGTGCAGGTCTACAATTTTGTTTCTGGTGTCCTTTGACAGCTCTTTGGTCTTGGCCATAGTAGAGTTTGGAGTGTGACTGTTTGAGGTTGTCTCTTTATCCACACGATAGCAAGGGGTGTAAAGCCATAACACATACATTTTTCCAGCAGACTATGATCGATAATGTCAAAAGCCGCACTGAAGTCTAACAAAACAGCTTATAAAAACTTTTTACTATCAGTTTCTCTCAGCCAATCATCAGTCATTTGTGTAAGTGCCGTGCTTGTTGAGTGTCCTTCCCTGTAAGCGTGCTGAAAGTCTGTTGTCAATTTGTCTAGAGTAAAATAGCATGTATCTGGTCAAACACCATTTTTTTCCAGAAGTTTAATAAGGGTTAAGGTAGGTAAAGGGGGATTTACTACTCATTTATTTACTTATATTCTTATTTTTTTACCCCATTTTCTCCCGAATTTTGTAGTATCCAATTGGTAGTTACAGTCTTGTCCCATCGCTGCAACTCCCGTACGGACTCGGGAGAGGCGAAGGTCAAGAGCCTTGCGTCCTCCAAAACACAACCCAGCCAAGCCGCACTGCGTCTTGACACACTGCTTGCTTAACCCGGAAGCCAGCTGAGGAAACACTGTACACCTGGCGACCGTGTCAGCGTGCATTGCGCCTGGCCCGCAATCAGGAGTCGCTAGTGTGTGATGGTACAAAAACATCCCTGCCGGCCAAACCCTCCCCTAACCTGGACGACGCTGGGCCAATTGTGCGCTGCTCCATGGGTCTCCCGGTCACGGCCGGCTGCGACAGAGCCTGGACTCAAACCAGGATCTCTAGTGGCATAGCAAGTGCCTTAGACCACTGCGCCACTCGGGTGGCGGGCTCTACTGTTCTTGGGTGAAGGAATGACTTTGGCTTCCCTCCAGGCCTGATGGAACACACTTTCTAGTAGGCTTAGATTGACGATAGAGCAAATAGGAGTGGCAATATCGTCTGCTATTATCCTCAGTCATTTCCCATCCAGGTTGTCAGACCCCGGTGGCTTGTCATTGTAGATAGACAATCATAATTTTTTCACTTCTTCCACACTCCATGACCTTTAACCTTAAACCCATGACTCTAATTCATGACCATGACAGAGGCCCAGAAGGATGACCGACTGACTATACAAAAGCCAGACCCTAACTTATTTAACATATAACCTATGGCCCTAACCTAACCATAATTCTGCATGGTTGGGTTCAGTCCTGACTAAATGTAAAAATGTCCTCCAGGCCTGAGCCCTGAAATGAGAGCTATGGTTCTTAGACGACATGCGTTACACATGCACCACACATTCATTCCCATGGATAGTATATTATGTTGACGCTCCACAAGTTTATTTGTGCCCTTGTTGTCCGTTTGTCCTCAGGCCCTGAGTAGTGAGTTGGCCAGCGCTCGAGACGACAGTAAGAATACTCCCAATGACCTGATCCACGCGGAGAACGTTAAGGCCGGCCGGGACAAGTACAGGACCCTCCGTCAGATACGACAGGGCAACACCAAGCAACGCATCGACGAGTTTGAGTCCATGTGAAGGATAGAAATAATGCGAATGAGAGAGAAGGTGTGTGTGTGTGCGCGTGTGTGGGAGTGTGGGAGTGAGAGAGAGAGAGAGAGAGAGAGAGAGAACAAGAGTCTGTACTGAATCTATGTATTTAAATGGGAGTCATATAGGCAGGTACAGTGTACTAAGTCATTAATGCTTCTCCCTAGTAGTATGTTGTCCCCTGTGACTAAAGAGTGCCAACTTCATGGGATTTGTAGTTTGGTCAAGTAAAATTCTGTGGACTACAAACTGTAGGCTACTAGTACCACAATCAAAGTGAGTGAATCTTGAAATGAATCTATGCAAAATAATTATTAGCTGATATAGCATGAAAAACATATTTTTATGTATGGATAGATTAGTGACAGGAAGGGTATGGATAGATTAGTGAGAGGAAGGGTATGGATAGATTAGTGACAGGAAGGGTATGGATAGATTAGTGAGAGGAAGGGTATGGATAGATTAGTGAGAGGAAGGGTATGGATAGATTAGTGACAGGAAGGGTATGGATAGATTAGTGAGAGGAAGGGTATGGATAGATTAGTGAGAGGAAGGGTATGGATAGATTAGTGAGAGGAAGGGTATGGATAGATTAGTGAGAGGAAGGGTATGGATAGATTAGTGAGAGGAAGGGTATGGATAGATTAGTGAGAGGAAGGGTATGGATAGATTAGTGAGAGGAAGGGTATGGATAGATTAGTGAGAGGAAGGGTATGGATAGATTAGTGAGAGGAGGGGTATGGATAGATTAGTGAGAGGAAGGGTATGGATAGATTAGTGAGAGGAAGGGTATGGATAGATTAGTAAGAGGAAGGGTATAGATAGATTAGTGAGAGGAAGGGTATGGATAGATTAGTGAGAGGAAGGGTATGGATAGATTAGTGAGAGGAAGGTATAGATGGATTAGTGAGCGGAAGGGTATGGATAGATTAGTGAGAGGAAGGGTATAGATGGATTAGTGAGAGGAAGGGTATGGATAGATTAGTGAGAGGAAGGGTATAGATAGATTAGTGAGCGGAAGGGTATGGATAGATTAGTGAGAGGAAGGGTATGGATAGATTACTGAGCGGAAGGGTATGGATAGATTAGTGAGAGGAAGGGTATGGATAGATTAGTGACAGGAAGGGAATGGATAGATTAGTGACAGGAAGGGTATGGATAGATTAGTGACAGGAAGGGTATGGATAGAGTAGTGAGAGGAAGGGTATAGATAGATTAGTGAGCGGAAGGGTATGGATAGATTAGTGAGAGGAAGGGTATGGATAGATTAGTGAGAGGAAGGGTATGGATAGATTAGTGACAGGAAGGGTATGGATAGATTAGTGAGAGGAAGGGTATGGATAGATTAGTGACAGGAAGGGTTTGGATAGATTAGTGAGAGGAAGGGTATGGATAGATTAGTGACAGGAAGGGTATGGATAGATTCGTGAGAGGAAGGGTATGGATAGATTAGTGACAGGAAGGGTATGGATAGATTAGTGAGCGGAAGGGTATGGATAGATTAGTGAGAGGAAGGGTATGGATAGATTAGTGACAGGAAGGGTATGGATAGATTAGTGAGCGGAAGGGTATGGATAGATTAGTGAGAGGAAGGGTATGGATAGATTAGTGACAGGAAGGGAATGGATAGATTAGTGACAGGAAGGGTATGGATAGATTAGTGACAGGAAGGGTATGGATAGAGTAGTGAGAGGAAGGGTATGGATAGATTAGTGAAAGGAAGGGTATGGATAGATTAGTGACAGGAAGGGTATGGATAGATTAGTGACAGGAAGGGTATGGATAGATTAGTGAGAGGAAGGGTATAGATAGATTAGTGAGCGGAAGGGTATGGATAGATTAGTGAGAGGAAGGGTATGGATAGATTAGTGAGAGGAAGGGTATGGATAGATTAGTGAGAGGAAGGGTATGGATAGATTAGTGACAGGAAGGGTATGGATAGATTAGTGAGAGGAAGGGTATGGATAGATTAGTGAGAGGAAGGGTATGGATAGATTAGTGACAGGAAGGGTATGGATAGATTAGTGAGAGGAAGGGTATGGATAGATTAGTGAGCGGAAGGGTATGGATAGATTAGTGAGAGGAAGGGTATGGATAGATTAGTGACAGGAAGGGTATGGATAGATTAGTGACAGGAAGGGTATGGATAGATTAGTGACAGGAAGGGAATGGATAGATTAGTGAGAGGAAGGGTATGGATAGATTAGTGACAGGAAGGGTATGGATAGATTAGTGACAGGAAGGGTATGGATAGATTAGTGAGAGGAAGGGTATGGATAGATTAGTGACAGGAAGGGTATGGATAGATTAGTGAGAGGAAGGGTATGGATAGATTAGTGACAGGAAGGGTATGGATAGATTAGTGACAGGAAGGGTATGGATAGATTAGTGACAGGAAGGGTATGGATAGATTAGTGACAGGAAGGGTATGGATAGATTAGTGACAGGAAGGGTATGGATAGATTAGTGACAGGAAGGGTATGGATAGATTAGTGACAGGAAGGGTATGGATAGATTAGTGAGAGGAAGGGTATGGATAGATTAGTGACAGGAAGGGTATGGATAGATTAGTGACAGGAAGGGAATGGATAGATTAGTGACAGGAAGGGTATGGATAGATTAGTGACAGGAAGGGTATGGATAGATTAGTGAGAGGAAGGGTATGGATAGATTAGTGAGAGGAAGGGTATGGATAGGTTAGTGATAGGAAGGGTATGGATAGATTAGTGACAGGAAGGGTATGGATAGATTAGTGACAGGAAGGGTATGGATAGATTAGTGAGAGGAAGGGTATGGATAGATTAGTGAGCGGAAGGGTATGGATAGATTAGTGAGAGGAAGGGTATGGATAGATTAGTGAGAGGAAGGGTATGGATAGATTAGTGACAGGAAGGGTATGGCTAGATTAGTGAGAGGAAGGGTATGGATAGATTAGTGACAGGAAGGGTTTGGATAGATTAGTGAGAGGAAGGGTATGGATAGATTAGTGACAGGAAGGGTATGGATAGATTCGTGAGAGGAAGGGTATGGATAGATTAGTGACAGGAAGGGTATGGATAGATTAGTGAGCGGAAGGGTATGGATAGATTAGTGAGAGGAAGGGTATGGATAGATTAGTGACAGGAAGGGTATGGATAGATTAGTGAGCGGAAGGGTATGGATAGATTAGTGAGAGGAAGGGTATGGATAGATTAGTGACAGGAAGGGAATGGATAGATTAGTGACAGGAAGGGTATGGATAGATTAGTGACAGGAAGGGTATGGATAGAGTAGTGAGAGGAAGGGTATGGATAGATTAGTGAAAGGAAGGGTATGGATAGATTAGTGACAGGAAGGGTATGGATAGATTAGTGACAGGAAGGGTATAGATAGATTAGTGAGAGGAAGGGTATAGATAGATTAGTGAGCGGAAGGGTATGGATAGATTAGTGAGAGGAAGGGTATGGATAGATTAGTGAGAGGAAGGGTATGGATAGATTAGTGAGAGGAAGGGTATGGATAGATTAGTGACAGGAAGGGTATGGATAGATTAGTGAGAAGAAGGGTATGGATAGATTAGTGACAGGAAGGGTATGGATAGATTAGTGAGAGGAAGGGTATGGATAGATTAGTGAGCGGAAGGGTATGGATAGATTAGTGAGAGGAAGGGTATGGATAGATTAGTGACAGAAAGGGTATGGATAGATTAGTGACAGGAAGGGTATGGATAGATTAGTGACAGGAAGGGAATGGATAGATTAGTGAGAGGAAGGGTATGGATAGATTAGTGACAGGAAGGGTATGGATAGATTAGTGACAGGAAGGGTATGGATAGATTAGTGACAGGAAGGGTATGGATAGATTAGTGACAGGAAGGGTATGGATAGATTAGTGAGAGGAAGGGTATGGATAGATTAGTGACAGGAAGGGTATGGATAGATTAGTGACAGGAAGGGAATGGATAGATTAGTGACAGGAAGGGTATGGATAGATTAGTGACAGGAAGGGTATGGATAGATTAGTGAGAGGAAGGGTATGGATAGATTAGTGAGAGGAAGGGTATGGATAGATTAGTGATAGGAAGGGTATGGATAGATTAGTGACAGGAAGGGTATGGATAGATTAGTGAGGAAGGGTATGGATAGATTAGTGACAGGAAGGGAATGGATAGATTAGTGACAGGAAGGGTATGGATAGATTAGTGAGAGGAAGGGTATGGATAGATTAGTGAGAGGAAGGGTATGGATAGATTAGTGAGAGGAAGGGTATGGATAGATTAGTGACAGGAAGGGTATGGATAGATTAGTGAGAGGAAGGGTATGGATAGATTAGTGACAGGAAGGGTATGGATAGATTAGTGACAGGAAGGGTATGGATAGATTAGTGACAGGAAGGGTTTGAGCTTAATTACAATATTTTCTTAGGATGTTATTTCACAGGTACAGTTGAAGTCAGAAGTTTACATACACTAAGTTGACTGTGCCTTTAAGCAGTTTGGAAAATTCCAGAAAATTATGTCATGGCTTTAGAAGCTTCTGATAGGCTAATTGACATTATTTGAGTCAACTGGAGGTGTACCTGTGGATGTATTTCAAGGCCTACCTTCAAACTCAGTGCCTCTTGACATCATGGGAAAACCAAAAGAAATCAGCCAAGACCTCAGGAAAAAAATTGTAGACCCCCACAAGTCTTGTTCATCCTTGGGACCAATTTCCAAACGCCTAACGGTACCATGTTAATTTGTACAAACAATAGTACACAAGTATAAACACCATGGGACCATGCAGCCATCATACCACTCAGGAAGGAGACTCGTTCTGTCTCCTAGAGAGGAACGTACTTTGGTGCGAAAAGTGCAAATCAATCCTAGAACAACAGCAAAGGAACTTGTGAAGATGCTGGAGGAAACAGGTACAACATGATCTATTTCCACAATAAAACGATTCCTCCACAGTAAAATGATTCCTATATCGACATAACCTGAAAGGCCGCTCAGCAAGGAAGAAGCCACTGCTCCAAAACCACCATAAAAAAGCCAGACTACGGTTTGCAACTGCACATGGGGACAAAGATCGTACTTTTTGTAGAAATGTCCTCTGGTCTGATGAAACATAAATAGAACTGTTTGGGCTTAATGACCATTGTTATGTTTGGAGGAAAAAGGGGGCGGCTTGCAAACTGAAGAACATGTGAAGCATGGGGGTGGCAGCATCATGTTGTGAGGGTGCTTTGCTGCAGGAGGGACTGGTGCACTTCACAAAATAGATGGCTTCATGAGGAAGCAAAATTATGTGGATATATTGAAGCAACATCTCAAGACATCAGTCAGGAAGTTAAAGCTTGGTCGCAAATGGGTCTTCCATATGGACAATGACCCCAAGCATACTTTCAAAGTTGTGGCAAAATGGCTTAAGGTATTGGAGGTATTGTCAAGGTATTGGAGTGGCCATCGCAAAACTTTGAACTCAATCCAATAGAAAATTTGTGGGCAGAACTGAAAAAGTGCGTGCGAGCAAGGAGGCCTACAAACCTGACTCAGTTACACCAGATCTGTCAGGAGGAATGGGCCAAAATTCACCCTACTTATTGTGGGAAGCTTGTGGAAGGCTACCCGAAACATTTGACCCAAGTTAAACAATTTAAAGGCAATGCTACCAAATACTAATTGAGTGTATGTAAACTTCTGACCCACTGGGAATGTGATGAAAGAAATAAAAGCTGAAATAAATCATTATCTCTACTATTATTCTGACATTTCACATTCTTAAAATAAAGTAGTGAGCCTAACTGACCTAAGACAGGGAATTTTTACTAGGATTAAATGTCAGGAATTGTGAAAAACTGAGTTTAAATGTATTTGGCTAAGGTGTATGTACACTTCTGACTTGAACTGTATCAATGAGTACAACATCCTTTGCAAAGTGTTTTGCTATGACTCCAATAAATACCATTAACCAACACTGAATATGTGTTAAGTGCTGTGTATTTTGCTACTGTATCATTCTAGGCATATATTATTGTACTTGATGTGAGTGTGTTTGTTGTTTTATGTGTCTGTGTGTGTCTCTGTGTGTGTGTGTGTGTGTGTGTGTGTGTGTGTGTGTGTGTGTGTGTGTGTGTGTGTGTGTGTGTGTGTGTGTGTGTGTGTGTGTGTGTGTGTGTGTGTGTGTGTGTGTGTGTGTGTGTGCGTGCGCGGGTGCAGGTATGACATATGTTTGTACGGAGTGTGTGTGTTTGTTGTTTTATGTGTGTGTGTGTGTGTGCGCGCGTGCAGGTCTGACATATGTTTGTATGGAGTGTGTGTGTTTTTCAGTAGGCATGTTATGACTGAAAACATATAGTAAGGACTGTTTTTTTTTTTAAATAGATTGATTCCACATACAATTGTAAGATAACCAGCTGGAGCAAAAATGTTGTTGAGCCAACTCACAATCATATTGCAGCTGGTTGCTTTCAGTTGAATCAACATCTTTATTTTTTTTATACAGTGTTATAAAATCTGAGGTCTACTATTCTGGAAGACAAAATCCCTCCCTAGGGAAAATACAGTTATGTTCTTTGGGAAGTAAGGCTATTGAGCAGCTCAGTTACATTAAATTTGAGTCAATTAGCAGAAGCTCTTATCCAGATAGACTTACAGTTAGTGCATTCATCTTATGGTACTGTAACA
Source organism: Oncorhynchus kisutch (assembly GCF_002021735.2). NCBI lineage: Eukaryota > Metazoa > Chordata > Actinopteri > Salmoniformes > Salmonidae > Oncorhynchus > Oncorhynchus kisutch. The sequence continues at coordinate 56,036,567 of NC_034192.2, read as the reverse complement.
CGGTGAACATAGCTTTCAATCATTTTTTTAAATACATTACCGGAGAGTCTGTGGGTGAGAAAAACACTAACAAGTCACTGTTGTTGTGTTATTACACTGAAGGAGGAGGAGAGCACACACTGTGTTTTGACTGGGAGATAAGAGGAACCAGCAACAGAGGCACTCTTGTCTCTTCAACTTTATTAAAACGATATTTCAAATATATTTTACAGTGAGAATAGCAACAGTCAAATAAGTAAGAGACAGATTTAGATCAACATAGATTTAGAACCATATACATTTAGAACAATGTGTTATAAACAGACAATAAGAATACGGTAGAGAATGCACTTTACCCCACACAAGTCTCAACTTGGACACGCGCCAGCCATTCCCTTCACTGAGCTGCGGAGGTCACACCCGAATGAGCAAAGCGCGGAGGCGTCGAAGTGACTTGTTGTTAATGTAGATCCCGTAGTTCGATGTGGTTATAGGTGGTGGCCAGACATAACGACATAGCAGGAGTCTCCGGTGACACGGTTGCGTTTGGATTTGACGTAGTTGCTTCTACTCTCACATTACGGGACATTTTTTTTGTAGCTCCTCGAGTTTTAGGTTCTACTGTGCACAACTGAGACCTAGATATCACGTATTTGTTTAGAACCGTGCGCGTCTGTGACGGAATCAAAACAACAATGCAGAGTGGCACAAATAAATCACATACAGCCAATGAATTAAGTGACGCGGTGCCTGTGTTTTTAGGTGTGAGTTCGCAGTTTAACGAGATAGTGGATAATGGACGGGGCGACATTCCGTTCTCTGCAGACAGCGGCCCAAATTACGGAAACCGTTTCTCCGTCTCGGAGGATTTTGGAGCTGGCGCCAGTTTGACCTCATTAACCACCCAGATGTCGAGGAAAACGATAATTATATCAAATGGGCCACCATTCGAAGTAAATCAAGACATTTGTGGACAAAATGACTTGGGTTTTTTACAAACTCTGGAGCGCGAAAGGGACTGCGAATGGAACGTGACAAGGCCTACGCACGATTTGGAGATGGCCCAAGGTCTCCGTAAAAACTCGGACATGTTCGTGAATCTGGATAACGGTAACGCAGTGCCCTCTCAGTTTGACGAACTGTTACCTTTAAGTCCTCCATTACGTAAAGACCCCCCAGCCCTGGTGTTTGGTAGGGACTTTCCGGACACATCGGCAGTCAATTACCAAACCAGCAGCCGTAACATCAAAATCGAACCAGGGCATGAGGGACCCTGTCCCGTGGCGGATGGATCTTGGTTCTGTAAATATTGTGACAACGGAAATTGCATGTCTCGTGGAGCACGTAAACCCTTTCCCTGTACCTCGTTCCCTGGGGTTAACTATACGGACTATGACTCTGGGATGCCACAGGAGTTTCATGTCCAGGCGCAAAGTTACCAAAGTGTGATGATGGGTGAAAGGGGTCTCCAAGTGTATCATTCCGCTATCAAGAAGGATAGTTCTGGATGGATGGGTGCTGACCCCAGTTTGAGGTAGATATACTCTTTATAAGACATTTTATTTAAATTGTTTGTTTGTTTCCCATAAAACCAAGCGGGCCAGAGGAACATCAATGTAGCTTCTCTAACTATGTTTGTGTCATCATAACAAAACAACAGTTTTTATAATCTGTCAAATTCAATAATAGTTGTAATGCCATCTGTTATATTGTTATGACAGTATTATGTAGAGTTAAGTGTTGTGATGCTTCTGGATGGCACCATATTCACTATGTGTCCTGCCATGTGTCCTGCTATGTGTCCTGCCACCTGGTAAAATAAGGGTAAAAAAAACATTCTGACCAGACCACAAGCACATGTGTGTCCACATGCCCTATCTCGCACATGTTGATTTTGTCCACCACACACCAGGCACGATCAGGACACACAAGTTGAAATATCAAAACAAACTCTGAACCAACTATATTCATTTGGAAAATAACTAAACATTTATGGCAATAGCTAGCTAGCTTGCTGTTGCTAGCTAATTTGTCCTGGGATATAAACATTGGGTTGTTATTTTATCTGGAATGCACAAGGTCCTCCACTCCGACAACTAATCCAACAATAAAAGGGTAAACCCAGTTAGTTTCTAGTAATCTATCCTACTATCCTTCTAGTAATCTATCCTACTTCAGACTTCTTCTTCTTCTTTGTACTTTATATGGCAGTTGGCAACCAACTTTAAGGTGCATTACCACCACCAACTGGACGAGAGTGTGGACCTCAGTTCATCTTTCAATCACCCACGTGGGTATATGTTCCTAAAAACCAATGAGGAGATGACACATGGGTATATGCTCCTAAAAACCAATGAGGAGATGGGAGAGGTGGGACTTAAAGCACGTCAAGCGTCACAAATAGAACCAAGTTCTATTTTAGCGCCTGGCTATGCAGACGCTCGTTGACGAGCGCGAGCAGTGTGGGTGCAATGATTGAATAACGTGTGCGTAAATATATTTTGCAACGCTCGTGCAAGCAATGGGATTGGTGTGGTAAGCATGTTAGTGAATATCCATTTTAACATGTGACCTAATTCCCTTCACCAGCTGCCTCAGAGACTCACTACAATATCCCCTTGCTGGAGAGGACAGACTGCAGCTGTCTTTTCCAGCATGGCCGTCTACTGACTACTACCCACCAGTGGGTCTGCCCCTGACACAACTGTTTACTTCCTAACCAGTGTTTATTTAAGGGGTATTAGAGTAATAGGCTTCCAGTCAACTATCCGCTGGCCTTCAACTAACCAGGTGTAATGTATTTAGTCTCAATCCGCCGGCCCAGTAGGACATTTGGCAACACTCACCACTTAAAAATGCACTATGCAGAAATCACTAAGCCATTTCCTGGTTGCTGAAATTCTAATAGTTTGCCTAATTTCAGTTAATGTGACCAAAACAAGCAAGTATAATGTAGAAAATCATTGTTCCATTTAAAGATCTGTGAAATATATTTTCCATAAGCAAACATATTGTATTTTCTGCTATTTGAAGCTGGTGTACAAGCCGAAAGTAAAAGACGCAAAAAAACGAACTTAAGCATGGGAAGTATAGAAACAGCGCATATAGAACATATATACTGCTTCTTAGACATGCTTTCAATGAGAATGACAGATCTATTACTCATATTTCTATGTGAATTTGGTCAGGCTGCCCCAAAAGTGACATATTGCAGCTTTAATAATCAGGGGGCACAGCTTTGGGACATAATATACAGTACCAGTCAAAAGTTTGGAATCAAATTGTATTACACATGTTTAGCAGATGTTATTGTGAGTGTAGCGAAATGCTTGCGCTTCTAGTTCTGACTGTGCAGCAATATCTAACAAGTAATATAACAATTCCACACAACAAATCAAAACTATGAAATAACACATGGAATCATGTAGTAACCAAAAAAGTGTTATACAAAACAAAATATATTTGAGATTCTTCAAAGTAGCCACCCTTTGCCTTGATGACAGCTTTGCACACTCTTGGCAGTCTCTTAACCAGCTTCATGAGGTAGTCACCTGAAATGCATTTCAATTAACAGGTGTGCCTTGTTAAAGTTAATTTGTGGAATTTCTTTACTCTTAAATGCGTTTGAGGCAATCAGTTGTGTTGTGACAAGGTAGGGGTGGTATTAGGGTTGCACATTTTGGGGAATATTCTGAGGTGGAAACTTTCCGTGGGAATTAACCAGAATATAGGGGAATTAACGGAAATGCAAATTAATATTAATACCATTTAAATGTAGATGTTTTCTGCATTTAATATATTTACCATATCATATGGAGACAGAAACATAAACCTTTAACCTCATCATAAATAGACATAATTGAAAATGATAAAATCTTTCCAATAGAAAGAAAAAACAATTTCGTTACGAATTGAACTTTTATTAAATGAGTTGACTCTTCACATGGGATGATTTTCAACAAAAGAATGGGAATATTCAATGATCCCCAATGATCCATCGCATCTTCCAAAAATGTTTTCAACATGCATCTGTAAAATTATAGTCTAGAAACTAAAGCTTTGGTTGTTTTCCTCTCAGGCTTCCATGTCTTCGCTCTGGACCTCCTCAATGTCCACCTCTTGAACATCAGACTCTGAGGCCTGATCTTCACTGTCACTTTCCAACTTTGTTGAGGATGGCTCGTGGTCAGGCTCAAAAAGCCTCAAATTTGCCCGGATGGCCACCAATTTTTCAACCCTTGTATTGGTCAGCCAGTTGCGTGCTTTGGTGTGTGTGTTCCCAAACAAGGACCAGTTGTGCTCTGAGGCAGCTGATGTTGGTGGGATTTGGAGGATGATGGAAGCAACAGGGGAAAGAGCCTCAGATCCACAAAGTACCTTCCACCCGGTGGCTGATGAAGTATGTTGGCACGACTGCCATATTGCATCTCCATCCCAAAGCCCTTGCTTGGAAGTGTACTTCGCCAGACTGCCAAGAACCTTGGCCTCATCCAGGCCAAGGTGGCAAGACATGGTATTGATGACACCATAGGCCTTGTGGATCGCTGCACCAGACAGGGTGCTCCTGCTAGCAGTCCAACATGTACGCTGTGGCGTGTATGGGCTTCAGGCAGAAGTCTTCACGCTTTTTGATGTATTTCAGAACTGCAGTTTCCTCTGCTTGGAGCAACAGTGAAGTGGGCAGGGCAGTACAGATTTATTCTCTTACATCTGCAAGCAGAGTCTGAACATCAGACAGGATGGCATTGTCTCCCTCAATCCGTGCAATGGCTACTGCTATAGGTTTCAGGCTGCTTACCACTCTCTCCCAATATACATTATCCAGGAGGATCCTCTTGATGCGGCTGTCCATATCGGCAGACTTTGACATGGCCATTTCTTGGAGACTCCTTCCCCTCCAGGAGACTCCCAATGGGTGTTATTTGGCAGCTTCAATGTGGTGCTCTTATTCTTTCTCACTTTACTTGGTGAGGTAGATTGCTGCTATAACTTGATGACCATTCACATACCTAACCATTTCCATGGCTCTCTTGCAGAGTGTATCCATTGTTTTCAGTGCCACAATGTCCTTGAGGAGCAGATTCAATGCATGAGCAGCACAGCCAATGGGTGTGATGTGAGGGTTGGACTCCTCCACGTTAGAACAAGCAGCCTTCATGTTCGCAGTATTGTCTGTCACCAGTGCAGATACCATCTGTGGTCCAAGGTCATGATAACTTCCTTCAGCTCATCTGCAATGTAGAGACTGGTGTGTCTGTTATCGCTTGTGCTTGTGGTCTTGTAGAATACTGGTTGCAATACAGTCTGCTTTCTCTATGATTTTCTTGGCCTTCACTTGAACTCTGTTTGAACTCTGCATCCAGCAAATTAGTAGATATAGCATGTCTGGTTGGAGGGGTGTATGCTGGGCAAAGAACATTCAAAAATCTCTTTCAACACACTGCCTGTGAGCATCAGAGGTGAATCAGTTGCATACATAGCTCGAGCAAGATATTCATCAGAATTTCTCTGAATACGTTCCTCCGTTAAGTCAAAAAAACTTCTGATTCCAGGAGGTACATGAGCTGTTGCTATCGATAAGGTATCTGATTCATCATTTTCACCTCGAATAGAAGTAGAGGGACTTTTGTCAAAGGTTGCTTGCTGTGAGGGCTGAGGGAACTTTATGCACTTGGCCAGATGATTCTGGATCTTTGTTGCGTTCTTCACATATGATTTGGCACAGTATTTGCAAATGTACACTGCTTTTCCTTCTACTTTAGCTGCAGTGAAATGTCTCCACATATTAGATAGTGCCCGTGCCAGTTTCTTGTAAAGATGATAAATTGTTAACAACAATACTACAAAGTATTAACTTAAGGGGGCTGAATAATTTTGCACGCCCAATTTATCAGTTTTTGATTTGTTAAAAAAGTTTGAAATATCCAATAAATGTCGTTCCACTTCATGATTGTGTCCCACTTGTTGTTGATTCTTCACAAAAAAATACAGTTTTATATCTTTATGTTTGAAGCCTGAAATGTGGCAAAAGGTCGCAAAGTTGAAGGGGGCCGAATACCTTCGCAAGGCACTGTAAAACATGATTTCTGAATGGGGGGGGGGCATTCCCCTGTCCCCAGTGTAAGTTGCACCCCTGTTAATAATAATATCACACTTAATGCCAAGGCTGTGGGGTAATGTGTCAGTCAAATGTCTAGTAGTGGATATTAATCAAGTTGAATTAATTCACATTCAAGGACCATTTAATTTATACAGTGCATTCGGAAATTATTCAGACCACATCACCTTTTCCACATTTTGTTACGTTACAGACTTATTCTAAAATTGATTGAACAACATTTTTCCTCATCAATGTACACACCATACCCCATAATGAAATAGCAATGACTGTTTTTTTTAATCAATTTTAGCAAATTTATTACAAAAATATTACAAAAAATACCTTATTACACCTTATTACATAAGTATTCAGACCCTTTGCTATGAGACTCAAATTTGAGCTCAGGTTCAATTGATTGGACATGATAGGAAAGGCACACACCTGTCTAAATAAGCTCCCACAGTTGACATAGCATGTCAGAGCAAAAACCAAGCCATGAGGCCAAAGGAATTGTCCGTAGAGGTCCGAGACATGATTGTGTCCAGGCACAGATCTGAGCAAGGGTACCAAAAAATGTCTGCAGCATTAAAGATCCCCAAGAACACAGTGGCCTCCATCATTCTTAAATGGAAGTCATTTGGAACCACCAAGACTCTTCCTAGAGCTGGCCACCCAGCCAAACTGACCAATTAGGGAGGAAGGGACTTGGTCAGGTAGGTGACCCAGAACCCGATGGTCACTCTGACAGAGCTCCAGATTTCTTCTGTGGAGATTCCTTCCAGAAAGACAACCATCTCTGCAGCACTCCACCAATCAGGCGTTTATGGGAGAGTGGCCGACGGAAGCCACTCCTCAGTAAAAGGCACATGACAGCCCGCTGGTTCTCTGATCTGATGAAAGCCAATATTGAACTCTTTGGCCTGAATGCCAAGCGTCACGTCTGGAGGAAACCAGGCACCACTCATCACCTGGCCAATAACATCCCAACGGTGAAGCAAGGTTGTGGCAGCATCATTCTATGGGGATGTTTTTAAGTGGCAGGGACTGGGAGACTAGTCAGGATTGAGGGAAAGATGGAATTAGCAAAGTACAGAGCGATCTTTGATGAAAACCTTCTCCAGAGCACACAGGACCTCAGACTGGGACTGAAGGTTCACCTTCCAACAGGACAATGACTCTAAGCACACAGCCAAGAAAACGCAGGAGTGGCTTCGGGACAGGTCTTTGAATGTCCCAAATACAAGTGTGCCAAGCTTGTAGCGTCATACCCAAGAAGACTCAAGGCTGCAATCGCTGCCAAAGGTGCTTCAACAAAGTACTGAGTAAAGGGTCTGAATACTTATGTAAATGTGATATTTCAGTTTTTCCATTTTTTATACATTTGCAAAAATGTTTAAAAACCTGTTTTTGCTTTCTTATTATGGGGTATTGTGTGTAGGTTGATGAGAGAAAAAAACAAATCAAATCAATTTTAGAATAAGGCTGTAATGTAATAAAATGTGGGAAAAATGAAGGGGTCTGAAAACTTTCAAAATGCACTGTAGATATGCTACCTAATGTCAAACCAACTTTGTCACGGTCGTACACCAGCTGGCTGAAGCAAATTTGCAAAATTATTTGGCTAACTTTTCCACCTGTGAACACACAAAACACCCACATCAAACCACACCCCGAAACCAACTTGTTTGAATCCACTAGCAGTTTTTTATTAACCAAATCTAAAAAACGGCCAAACCAGAAAGTCCAGTCGCCCTTTAAAAGGATAGCTGGCTAACTTAAAATGTAACATTTGTCAGACTTGTCATACCTCAAATGTAGTGTAAAGTCGACCTGAGACCGTATTCCACACCATATCTGGTAAACAGATTCTGCTGCTAAATGAATGAAAAAGAATCATAATGACTCAATCCCAATCATCAATAGGCAGGTATGTGCAGATAGGCAGGTATAGGCAGCTAGTCAGGTAGGTGCTTTTCAGAAGTGAGGGTGTATCTGTAAGATCTAAACGAGCGTTAGGTGTGTTGTGTGTTTTCAGGCGTGTGTGTGTGTGGTTATGAGGTGTATATATAAGATCTGAAGGAGTGTTAGGTGTGTGTTGTGTGTTTACAGATGTGCGTGTGTGTTTCAGATGTGAGGATATGTTGCCAGTGAGGGTGTATTTCTCAGACCGGAGGGTGTGTAAGGTATGTGGAGACGAGGCGTCAGGCTGTCACTATGGAGCTGTTACCTGTGGGAGCTGCAAGGTGTTCTTCAAGAGGGCCGCAGAGAGTGAGCCACACACACTCATGCACGCACATACACACACACATATCAAACACGACACACATGCACACCAAACACGGCACGCACACATGCCATACACATACACTCGCACACATACTGTAAGTTTGTCTTACTATCCTCTTGGGGAACAAACAATTGATTCCCATTCAAAATCCTATTTTCCCTAACCCCTAACCCTAACTCATAAACCTAACCCCTAAGCCTAAAATGGCCTTTTCCCCTGTGGGGACTGGAGAAATGTCCCCACTCCTTGTTTTACTATCCTTGTGAGCGCATCTGGTCCCCACAAGGATAGACAAAAACAAAAACATCCTTGCACGCGCACACACACAGGAAATGGGATACCCAATTCCCCTGAAGCAGCCTTGTTTGTTATTGTGTCCCCAGGTAAGCAGAATCACCTGTGCGCCAGCCGTAACGACTGCACCATCGACAAGCTGAGGAGGAAGAACTGTCCTTCCTGTCGTCTCAGCAGATGCTTCCGGTCTGGAATGAGCCTCAAAGGTAACAACTTTTACCATAACATACATGACTGTTAAATGGAGTGAACGACATAACGAAAAAGAAGGGGTGAAGAGGGGAGCAGAGATAAAGATGGGAGGGCAGGAAGCCTAGACACGCCTGTATTTTGGTTACAGGGTCTATGAAAAAGCAGGAATCATGACTAGGTCTTTAGGATTTAATTGACCATGTTTTTTTACCCCCTACCTACCCTCTTTCAGCTATACCAACAGCTGTATACAGAAGCAGGCATGGTAAAATAGTGGGATTTTCTCTGTCTGTCTCTCTCTTTCTTTGACAGTTTTAACATAGCAAAGGTATTTTGAAAATTCTGTCAAATTGGTTGTTGATCATAGATAGACAGCTATTTTCAGGTCTTGACATAGATTTTCAAGCAGATTGAAGTCTGTCCAACTGCAACTCTGCCACTCAGGAACATTCACTGTCTCCTTGGTAAGCAACTCCAGTGTAGATTTCAAACTCAAATCAAATTTATTCGTCACATGCGCCGAATACAACAAGTGTAGACCTTACTCTGAAATGCTTACTTACAAGCCCTTAACCAACAATGCAGTTCAAGAAATATAGTTTTTTAAATGAAGTAACACGATAAAATAACAATAAATAATAAGATAAGATTTGTATAAAAAATACTTATAATTCACAGCAGACAAAAAAACTGTAAAAACTATTCTGGTTGTGTAGAAACCAGGGTCTGTCCCCAAGCCATCTCTCCCTGGTACCTTATAGAAAAGAAACATTAACTCCTACTCTGGAATGCGGTATCACCCAAAGACATCGTAAATCTCCTGTCAGTGTTAAATCTCCTAGAGGCCCACGTTCAGTTCACACAGACACGATAGAGTTATAAGAACCCTCTATTCTGTTGTTTAAAACTACCAGTTGATGCAATTACAGTATTATTACATAATCTTACAATTTTGCTCTCACATTGTTAAGGAGCTTTTTGACCTAGACTTGGCACTCTGGTATCGCTCGCAGTGCGGTAGCAGAGAGAACAGTCTATGACTTGGGTGACTGGAGTTAAAAAAAAAAAATTGTGGGCCTTCCTCGGAAATCGCCTAATATATTGGTCCTGGATGGCAGGAAGCTTGGCCCCAGTGATGTACTCTGCCTTACGCACTACCCTCTGTGGGTCTTTATGGTCAGATGCCGAGCAGTTACCATACCAGGTGGTGATGCAACCGGTCAGGATGCTCTCGATGGCGGGGCTAGTAGAACTTTTTGAGGATCTGGGGACCCATGCCAAATCCTTTCGGTCTCCTGAGGGGGAAAAGGTGTTGTCGTGCCCTCTTCACGACTGTCTTGGTGTGTTTGGACCATGATAGTTTGTTGCTGATGTGGACACCAAGGACCTTGAAACTCTCGACCCGCTCCACTACAGCCCCGTCGATGTTAATGAGGGCCTGTTCGGCCCGCCTTTTCCTGTAGGCCATGATCATCTCCTTTGTCCTTCTCACATTGAAGGAGAGGTGGTTGTCCTGGCACCCCACTGTCAGGTCTCTGACCTCCTCCCTATAGGCTGTCTCATCGTCGTCAGTGGTCAGCCTACCACTGTTGTGTCGTCAGCAAACTTAATGATGGTGTTGGAGTCGTGCTTGGCCACGCAGTTGTGGGTGAACAGGGAGTACAGGAGAGGACTAAGCACACACCCCTTATGGGCCCCTGTGTCGAGGATCAGTGTGGCAGATGTGTTGTTGCCTACTAGAGGTTGATCGATAATGATTTTTAAACACCGATACCGATTATTGGAGGACCAAAAAAAGCCGATACCGGTTAATCGGCCGATTTATATATATATATAATGACAATTACAACAACACTGAATGAACAATGAACACTTATTTTAACTTAATATTATACATAATAAAATCTATTTAGTCTCAAATAAATAATGAAACATGTTCAATTTGGTTTAAATAATGCAAAAACACAGTGTTGTGGAAGTGTAATATGGACATGTAAAAAAGCTAACATTTAAATTCCTTGCTCAGAACATGAGAACATATGAAAGCTGGTGGTTCCTTTTAACATGAGTCTTCAATATTCCCAGGTAAGAAGTTCTAGGTTGTCATTATTATAGGAATTATGACATATCAACTATTTCTCTCTATACCATTTGTATTTCATATACCTTTGACTATTGGATGTTCTTATAGGCACTTTAGTATTCCCAGCTTAATCTCGGGAGTTGATAGACTTATAAACAGTGCTGTGCATCAAGCATTGCTAAGAGCTGCTCGCAAACGCAGTAAATTGCTGTTTGAATGAATGCTTATGAGCCTGCTGCTGCCTACCACATCTCAGTCAGACTGCTCTATCAAATATCAAATCATAGACTTAATTATAATATAATAAAGACACAGAAATACGAGCCTTTGGTCATTAATACGGTAAAATTCGGAAACTATCATTTAGAAAACAAAACATTTCTTCTTCCAGCGAAATACGGAACAGTTCCGTATTTTATCGAACGAGTGGCAACCCTAAGTCTAAATATTGCTGTTACATTGCACAACCTTCAATGTTATGTCAGAATTATGTAAAATTCTTGCAAATTAATTACGGTCTTTGTTAGGAAGAAATGGTCTTCACACAGTTCACAACGAGCCAGGCGGCCCAAACTGCTGCATATACCCTGACTCTGCTTGCACTGAACGCAAGAGAAGTGACCATTTCTATAGTTAATATTGCCTGCTAACATACATTTCTTTTAACTAAATACACAGGTTTAAAAATATATACTTCTGTGTATTCATTTTATGGAAGGCATTGATATTTATGGTTAGGTACATTTGTGCAACGATTGTGCTTTTTTCGCAAATGTGCTTTTGTTAAATCATCACGCGTTTGGCGAAGTTGAAGTAGGCTGTGATTCGATGATAAATTAACATGCACCACATTGATTATGTGCACTGCAGGACAAGCTAGTTAACCTAGTAATATCATCAACCATGTGTAGTTAACTAGTGATTATGATTGATTGATAGTTTTTTATAAGATAAGTTTAATGCTAGCTAGCACCTTACCTTGGCTCCTTGCAGCCACAAGGTCCTTTTGATGCTGCACTCACGTAACAGGTGGTCATCCTGCCACGCAGTTCCCTCGTGGAGTAACAGGTGGTCAGCCTGCCACGCAGTTCCCTCGTGGAGTAACAGGTGGTCAGCCTGCCACGCAGTTCCCTCGTGGAGTAACAGGTGGTCAGCCTGCCACGCAGTTCCCTCGTGGAGTAACAGGTGGTCAGCCTGCCACGCAGTTCCCTCGTGGAGTAACAGGTGGTCAGCCTGCCACGCAGTCTCCTCGTGGAGTAACAGGTGGTCATCCTGCCACGCAGTCTCCTCGTGGAGTAACAGGTGGTCAGCCTGCCACGCAGTCTCCTCGTGGAGTAACAGGTGGTCAGCCTGCCACGCAGTTCCCTCGTGGAGTAACAGGTGGTCAGCCTGCCACGCAGTCTCCTCGTGGAGTAACAGGTGGTCAGCCTGCCACGCAGTCTCCTCATGGAGTAACAGGTGGTCAGCCTGCCACGCAGTCTCCTCGTGGAGTAACAGGTGGTCAGCCTGCCACGCAGTCTCCTCGTGGAGTAACAGGTGGTCAGCCTGCCACGCAGTCTCCTCGTGGAGTAACAGGTGGTCAGCCTGCCACGCAGTCTCCTCGTGGAGTAACAGGTGGTCAGCCTGCCACGCAGTCTCCTCGTGGAGTAACAGGTGGTCAGCCTGCCACGCAGTTCCCTCGTGGATTGCAATGTAATCGGCCATAAACGGCGTCCAAAAAGGCCGATTACCGATTGTTATGAAAACTTTAAATTGACAGCTGATCATCCCCGCAGTGGCAGACAACGTGTAACAACACCTGCACAGGATCGGTACATCCGAACATCACACCTGCGGGACAGGTACAGGATGGAAACACACTATCCCTCCAACAGTGCTCAGACTGTCAGCAATAGGCTGAGAGAGGCTGGACTGAGGGCTTGTAGGCCTGTTGTAGGCCTGTTGTAGGCAGGTCCTCACCAGACATTACCGACAACAACGTTGCCTATGGGCACAACCCACCATCGCTGGACCAGACAGGACTGGCAAAAAGTGCTCTTCATTGATGAGTCAAGATTTTGTCTCACCAGGGGTGATGGTCGGATTTGCTTTTGTCGTAGAAGGAATAAGTGTTACACCTGTACTCTGGAGCGGGATCGATTTGGAGGTGGAGGGTCCGTCATGGTGTGTGGCGGTGTGTCACAGCATTATCAGATTGAGCTTGCTGTCATTCCAGGCAATCTCAACGCTGTGCTTTACAGGGAAGACATCCTCCTCCCTCATGTGGTACCCTTCCTGCAGGCTCATCCTGGCATGACAATGCCACCAGCCATACTGCTCGTTCTGTGCGTGATTTCCTGCAAGACAGGAATGTCAGTGTTCTGCCACGGCCATCGAAGAGCCTGGATCTCAATCCCATTGAGCACGCCTGGGACCTTTTGGATCGGAGGGTGAGGGCTAGAGCCATTCCCCCCAGAAATGTCCAGGAACTTGCAGGTGGCTTGGTGGAAGAGTGGGGTAACATCTCACAATAAGAACTGGCAAATCTGGTGCAGTCCATGAGGAGGAGATGCACTGCAGTACTTAATGCAGTTGGTGGCCACACCAGATACTGACTGTTACTTTTGATTTTGACCCCCCTTTGTTCAGGGACACATTGTTCCATTTCTGTTAGTCACATGTCTGTTGAACTTGTTCAGTTTATGTCTCAGTTGGTGAATCTTGTTATGTTCATACCAATATTTACACATGTTAAGTTTACTGAAAATAAATGCAGCTGACAGTGAGAGTTTACAATGTTGTTGATACATCCTCAGTTTTTATCTTATCACAGTGGCAGTGTAGACTAGTGGTTAGAGCGTTGGACTAGTAACCAGAAGGTTGCAAGTTCATAAACCACTGAGCTGACAAGGTACAAGTCTGTCGTTCTGCCCCTGAACAGGCAGTTAATTACCGTGAGACCGGCAGTTATTTGTTTGACAGTCACTAGCTGACAAAATGTCATGACCGCCACAGCCCTATCCACATTTGTGCCAAGTTAGCTGGATGTCCTTTGGGTGGTAGAACATTCTTGATACCCAACAGGAAACTGTTGAGCAGCATTGCAGTTATTGACACAAACTGGTGCACCTGGCACCTACTACCATACCCCGTTCAAAAGTACATACAATCTGTTTCTTGCCCATTCACCCTCTGAATGACGCACATTCTGTACACAATCCATGTCTCAATTGTCTCAAGCCTTAAAAAGAGATAAGGGATCATAGCTTTCACCTGGATTCATCTGGTCAGTGTATGTAATTGAAATGTTTTGTACACTCAGTGTAGATCAAGCATATACAGGAAATTCACAAAGTATTCACACCCCTTGAATTTTTCACATTTTGTTGAGTTACAGCCTGAATTCAAAATGTATTACATTGAGATGTCATGTCACTGGCCTACACACAATACCTCATCATTTCAAAGTGGAATTCTGTTCTTAACTGACTTGCCTAGTTAAATAAAGGTAAAATAAATAAATAAAACAGCCATTAAACTCTGTAACTATTTTAAAGTCACCATTGGCTTCATGGTAAAATCCCTGGGCAGTTGTCTTCCTCTACGGCAACTGAGTTAGGAAGGACGCCTGTATATTTGTAGTCACTGGGTGTATTGATATACTCTTAGAAAAAATTTGTAATTTAAATTTCTACACATTTACCAATAGGTGCCCTTCTTTGCGAGACATTTTAAAACCTTCGTGGTCTTTGTGGTTGAATCTGTGTTTGAAATTCACTGCTTGACTGAGGAACTTTACAGATATTTGTATGTGTGGGGTACATAGATTAACACTATTATTGCAGACAGAGTGAGTCCATGCAACTTATGTGACTTGTTAAGCAAATGTTTACTTGTGAACGTATTTAGGTTTACCATAACAATGGGGTTGAATATTTAGACATTTCAGTTTGTATATTTTTTATAATTTGTAACATTTTTGCGAAAAACAGAATTCCACTTTGAAATGATGAGGTATTGTGTGTAGGCCAGTGACATGACATCTCAATGTAATACATTTTGAATTCAGGCTGTAACTCAACAAAATGTGAAAAATTCAAGGGGTGTGAATACTTTGTGAATTTCCTGTATATGCTTGATCTACACTGAGTGTACAAAACATTTCAATTACATACACTGACCAGATGAATCCAGGTGAAAGCTATGATCCCTTATCTCTTTTTAAGGCTTGAGACAATTGAGACATGGATTGTGTACAGAATGTGCGTCATTCAGAGGGTGAATGGGCAAGAAACAGATTGTATGTACTTTTGAACGGGGTATGGTAGTAGGTGCCAGGTGCACCAGTTTGTGTCAATAACTGCAATGCTGCTCAACAGTTTCCTGTTGGGTATCAAGAATGTTCTACCACCCAAGGGACATCCAGCCAACTTGACACAAATGTGGATAGGGCTGTGGCGGTCATGACATTTTGTCAGCTAGTGACTGTCAAACAAATAACTGCCGGTCTCACGGTAATTTACCGTTAATTAACGTAAACACATTTAGCATCTCCTGGCTTCCACACACAGCCTGCAAGCCACTGATGCAGACCTTTTGGAACATCTACATTTTTAAAGTTTAATACATCTATGTTAAATAGCCTACACTATCACATTAAATCCATTATTTATTCTAGACAGGTCTAAAGAAACATGATATAGAAGAAATGTAGTCTATTTCAGAAGAACAGAATAGCATACTCTGAGTTGTCCTTGTGTTAGGCCCTGATCTGGCTATGCATATGGCTGTGGGCTACTCTAGTTCATTTAGCAGACAAGATTTTCTTAGAATTCCGTGGCATTATTTTATATTATTTTATAGTATGAAGAATACAATTGAACAAAGCTGAATAATGTATAAAGGATGTTTTCTCCAATAGATTTGAGGTGTGAACACATGCAGCTGTTCTGTGTTGAGCGGTTAACAAAGAAACAGGTCCTCCTATATGCTTCATTAAAAGTTATTTATGCAACTTTACCTGTGATACAAACGTTGGCCTGTATGTTTTGATTTTAAATACATTCTAAAGCTGCAAGATGCCACTCTAATTATGATTTGAAAAATGTCACATGAAAAATGTCACATGAAAGGCATGAGCTTTGATTTGTGCCTTGTGAAGGCTGCACACACTCCATCAGTCTCTCATTCACAATGTGATAAAAACCTGATAATATTTTCACCAGGCCTCGATTTTTTTCCCCGGCGGCATCCCCTTTGTGTGGCTGTAACGCCCCATAAAACATACATGTATTTTGCGGCCAAAGTTGCCATTGTGCCCTTGGGCTGAATATAATAATTATAATTCCCTTCTCCCGGCAGCAGTACTCAAAAGCACCTCTCACTCACATGACTCTCTCAGTTATCTCAATTCTTATTAGCCAATGCCTGTCACACGATCGGGTTCTTCTCTCAGGCATCTGAGCTCTGAAGTAGGCTACAAGTGAAGACATCGGGGATGCAACTGCGCGCATCCCTCTTATCGAATTCCGATGTAAAAAATATTGAAGATTTTAGAACTGTCCACATTTACTTTTCGTCAGCCAACAAGATGAGTAGGAACGAACGGCAAAAGCACTAGTCTATGTCAGTCTACTATCCCCATAGTACAAAAGTTTACCTATTGTGTCGGTCAACTTCAATTTTTAAAAGCAATGAGGCTGATGCAACAGATCAGAACGTTTAGCTTTTAAGATTGATAAACTATTAGTCTATTTCTTCACATTATAAGCGCAGCAATGCACACACGGCAGTAGGCTGTAAGCGCGAATGTTTCAAAATGCAATCAATTAGCAGGAAAACACTATTCTCAAAAGTGACCGTAAATGCGATTATGCATGTAATGATTTTATTATAAAGGTGCATTTTTAAGGTGAAAATGATCTTCCCCAAACTTGAAACTGACGCGCCGCCTATGTATGCCAGTTAGGATCTACAGTCATGGCCAAAAGTTTTGAGAATGACACAAATATTAATTTCCACAAAGTTTGCTGCTTCAGTGTCTTTAGATATTGTTGTCAGATGTTACTATGGAATACTGAAGTATAATTACAAGCATTTCATAAGTGTCAAAGGCTTTTATTGACAATTACATGAAGTTGATGCAACGAGTCAATATTTGCAGTGTCGACCCTTCTTTTTCAAGACCTCTACAATCTGCCCTGGCATGCTGTCAATTAACTTCTGGGCCACATCCTGACTGATGGCAGCCCATTCTTGCATAATCAATGCTTGGAGTTTGTCAGAATTTGTGGGGTTTTGTTTGTCAACTCACCTCTTGAGGATTGACCACAAGTTCTCAATGGGATTAAGGTCTGTGGAGTTTCCTGGCCATGGACCCAAAATATCGATGTTTTGTTCCCCGAGCCACTTAGTTATCACTTTTGCCTTATGGCAAGGTGCTCCATCATAATGGAAAAGGCATTGTTCGTTACCAAACTGTTCCTGGATGGTTGGGAGAAGTTGCTCTCGGAGGATGTGTTGGTACCGTTCTTTATTCATGGCTGTGTTCTGAGGCAAAATTGTGAGTGAGCCCACTCCCTTGGCTGAGAAGCAACCCCACACATGAATGTCTCAGGATGCTTTACTGTTGGCATGACACAGGACTGATGGTAGCGCTCACCTTGTCTTCGCCGGACAAGCTGTTTTCCGGATGCCCCAAACAATCAGTAAGGGGATTCATCAGAGAAAATGACTTTACCCCAGTCCTCAGCAGTCCAATCCCTGTACCTTTTGCAGAATATGAGTCTGTCCCTGATGTTTTTCCTGGAGAGAAGTGGCTTCTTTGCTGCCCTTCTTGACACCAGGACATCCTCCAAAAGTCTTCGCCTCACTGTGTGTGCAGATGCACTCACACCTGCCTCCTGCCATTCCTGAGTAAGCTCTGTACTGGAGGTGCCCTGATCCCACAGCTGAATCAACTTTAGGAGATGGTCCTGGAGCTTGCTGGACTTTCTTGGGCACCCTGAAGCCTTCTTCACAAAAATTGAACCGCTTTCCTTGAAGTTCTTGATGATCCGATAAATAGTTGATTTAGGTGCAATCTTACTGGCATTAATATCCTTGCCTGTGAAGCCTTTTTTTGTGCAAAGCAATGATGACGGCACGTGTTTCCTTGCAGATAACCATGGTTGACATAGGAAGAACAATGATTCCAAGCACCACCCTCCTTTTGAAGCTTCCAGTCTGTTATTCGAACTCAATCAGCATGACAGAGTGATCTCCAGCCTTGTGCACGTCAAAACTCACACCTGTGTTAACGAGAGAATCACTGACATGATGTCAGCTGGTCCTTTTGTGGCAGGGCTGAAATGCAGTGGAAATGTTTTTGGGGGATTCAGTTCATTTTCATGGCAAAGAGGGACTTTGCAATTCGTTGCAATTCATCTGACCACTCTTCCTAACATTCTGGAGTATATGCAAATTGCCATCATACAAACTGAGGCATCAGACTTTGTGAAAATTAATATTTGTGTCATTCTCAAAACTTTTAGCCACTGGTTGTAAAGCGGATTAATGTGCTTAATTTTAAGAAGGTATTTGGCCACATTTAAAAACATATAGGCCTATGGGCTAGGCTGCATGAGCTGAGCGACTAGGATTTCAAAAAGTCGGGGGAAAAAGGCATGCTCTGTTTATTACCACATGCTGGCATCATTCAAGTGATGATACATCACTCACAAGTGATAGGCTAATATTGTCACCCATCAGACTATTCTTAATTTCATATTTCTTTACATAGCCTATACAAATAATATACAAGTACCTTTGGAAAGTATTCAGACCCCATGACTTTTTCCTCATTTTGTTATCTTACAGTCTTATTCTAAAATGGATTCTTGTTTTTAAAATTCTTATTCTTGTTTTTTCTCCCTCATCAAACTACTCACATAATGACAAAGCAAAAACAGGTAATATCACATTTACATAAGTATTCAGACCCTTTACTCAGTACTTTGTTGAAGCACCTTTAAGAGCGATTGCAGCCTCGAGTCTTCTTGGGTCTGACAGTACAATCTTGGCACACCTGTATTTGGGGAGTTTCTCCCATTCTTCTCTGAAGATCCTCTCAAGTTCTGTCAGGTTGGATGGGGAGCGTTGCTGCACAGCTATTTTCATGTCTCTCCAGAGATGTTCGATCGGGTTCAAGTCCGGGCTCTGGCTGGGCCACTGTCATGACGTTGGCCTGTGGGTAAGGTTTATGACACCCCCCCATAAATACTTTTCTCCCTTCCCTCTCTCTTGACTCTACAGAGGGACTCTTGAATAGCCTTTGTTAAACAGAGAGTCTCGGAACATCAAACAAAGTGAAGGGAAAATAACCATATTTCGGTAATAGAACCAGTTGAAAATATGCGTTGGTACTGAATGAATATGATGTTCGGTTGTCATCTGAGACATTATGACTGATGACATGACGACCTAAACTGTATCTGGGAAAGTCTACACATTATAGTTAGCAGATTCACATGGAATTGTGGGCAATTCAAATGTTTAAATATAAAATTATTGGAGAAAAGATGAAATGTAATTTTAGCTTCCAAATGAGAGATTTGGGTTTTAATAAGGTTAGGGCTCTGCTCAATCAGTGGCCCGCCCCTGTGAAGAGACATGGGCTATAAACTATGAAACACACCCTTCTCCATCCACTATATAAGCCCTTGACGAAAATGTAACCTCCTGTTCCGGGTACATTAGGATGACGATCCGATGTCAGAAGGATTCAGATAATAACTACAGAACGATGCCAACCTCAGCATGAGCTTTGGTTGCGAATGGTATGAACTTTGAACTCTTATTCGCTACAGAAGTGATACCTCCTAGCCGTTGAGTTAGCAGTGGGCGCTGTAAACATGGGCTAGGAAAGGACGGACAGAGTATTCCGTCTACCACACAATGACGACACTACAACGTTTCCCGTTCACCACCAGAGACACTCTTCAAAGGACTCTGTTGGGCAACACGGCCTTCCATCTACCACCAACCTATTGAAGGGCAGCTCAGAGTAAATATTTATTGCATTTTCCTTTTCCAAATGGACGGTAATTTAGAATGCATAAGATTCTGTATTTACGATAGAGTAGCTGCCTACGGCCCGATAGAGACATCGCTTCTCCCTTTGTTCTTCAGTCTTCCCGCTCTTTCACTCAAATCCAGCCCCATTTTCATCTGTTCCTTCCGCTAGGGACGTTTTCTTTTGACATAATTTGTAATCAAGGTATGATTCATTCTGTGTATATGTAATTCTGTGTATATGTAATTCTGTGTGATTAGTTAGGTATTTAGTAAATAAATAATTAAACCCAATTTTGCATTGCTGATTCAACTTGTTAGCCAGGGTTCGTGAAGATAACCAAGAATTTACAACTTTCAAATGAGACTGAAATAAGGTGACAATTATTGACAATATTGACTGCTATTGATGTAAAATAGTACTAGGTCTTTTAACTTTTATCGGGAAAATGACAGCTATATAAATATTATTTTGTGGTGCCTGACTTTCTACTTAATTACATTTACATGATTAGCTCAATCAGGTAATATTAATTACAGAGAAAGGATTTTACAGAATAGCACGTCATATCATTTAATCCAGCATAGCCAAAGACACGACACCAGTCAAGGACATTCAGAGACTTGTCCCAAAGCCACTCCTGCATTGTCTTGGCTGTGTGCTTAGGGTCATTGTCCTGTTGAAAGGTGAACCTTCGCCCCAGTCTGAGGTCCTGCGCGCTCTGGAGCAGGTTTTCATCAAGGATCTCTCTGTACTTTACATTGTTCATATTTAGCTCGATCCTGACTCGTCTCCCAGTCCCTGCCGCTGAAAAACATCCCCACAGCATGATGCCTCCACCACCGTGCTTCACTGTAGGGATGGTGCCAGGTTTCCTCCAGACGTAACACTTGGCATTCAGGCCAAAGAATTCAGTCTTGGTTTCATCAGACCAGAGGATCTTGTTTCTCATAGTCTGAGAGTCTTTAGGTGCCTTTTGGCAAACTATTGAGGAGTGGCTTCTGTCTGGCCACTGTACCATAAATGCCTGATTGGGGTAGGGCTGCAGATATGGTTGTCCTTCTGGAAGGTTCTCCCATCGCCACAGAGGAACTCTAGATTGCTCAGCTTGGCCAGGCTGCCAGCTCTAAGAAGAATCTTGGTGGTTCCAAACTTCTTCCATTTCGATTACATTGTGTCTGAATATCCTTTGGGTGTGTTGTGGTAATTCTAACCGGAAGGAGAGACAGTGTTCTTCAAAACAACTTTATTATAAGATTTGCAAAAATGAAGCAATCAATAACATCCACTCAACACTGTTAGGAGAGCCGGGGTAGGCCGTCATTGTAAATAAGAATTTGTTTTTAACTGATTTGCCTAGTTAAATAAGGGTTCAATTCAAAAAGCTGATTTACGTACTTTGTCTATGCAGATTTAAGATACCACAATTGTCTGTTCCTTCCTGCTTGTTTCCACACATCTAAGTTCTTGCAGATTCAGAAAACAGGATGTCACATACTGCAGTCGCACCCACACAAGACAAGTGTGTATCAAAACTAACAAATGACAATGGACAATTCTCTAATTAAACAACATAATGGGTAATTAAATAATTTCCTCTACAGGTAAAATACCATTCTTGATACACACAGGAAAGTGTTGAGCATGAAAAACCCAGCAGCGTTGCAGTTCTTGACTCAAACCAGTGTACCAGGCACCTACTACCATAACCTGTTCAAGGACACTTAAATCTTTTGACCTCTGAATGGCACACATACACAGTCCATGTCTCAATTGTCTCAGGGCTTTAAAAACCTTCTTTAAACTGTCTCCTCCCCTTCATCTACACAGATTTGAAGTGGATTTTAAAAACCTTTGAGTCGATGTCCGTGCCCTGGTGAACATCTAATTAGCATAATAAAAAAATCTCCAGGTGTAAAAATCCTTCTCCTTCCGGATTGAAGTGGATTTAACAGGTGACATCAATAAGTGATCATAGCTTCCACATGAGCTGTAATTAAATACCCATACTAACATACTTTATACTGCATACTTAATGATACAGTGGCAAGAAAAAGTATGTGCACCCTTTGGATTTAATATCTGGTTGACCCTCCTTTGGCAGCAATAACTTCAACCAAACGTTTTCTGTAGTTGCGGATCAGACCTACACAATGGTCAGGAGGAATTTTGGACCATTCCTCTTTACAAAACTGCTTCAGTTCAGCAATATTCTTGGGATGTCTGGTGTGAACTGCTCTCTTGAGGTCAGGACTCTAACTGAGCCACTCCAGAAGGCATGTTTTCTTCTGTTGAAGCCATTCTGTTGTTGATTTACATCTGTGCTCTTTGTCCTGTTGCACCACCCAACATCTGTTGCGTTTCAATTGGTGGACAGCCTAAAATTCTCCTGCAAAATGTCTTGATAAACTTGGGAATTCATGTTTCCGTCAATGATAGCAAGCTGTCCAGGCCCTGAGGCAGCAAAGCAGCCCCAAACCATGATGCTACCTCCACAATACTTTACAGTTGGGATGAGGTTTTGATGTTCGTGTGCTGTGCCTTTTTTTCTCCACACATAGTGTTGTGTGTTCCTTCCAAACAACTCAACTGTAGTTTCATCTGTCCACAGAATATTTTTCCAGTAGTACTGTGGAACATCCAGGTGCATTTTTGAAAACTTCAGACACGCAGCAATGTTTTTTTTTTGGACAGCAGTGTCTTCTTCCATGGTGTCCTCCCATGAACACCATTCTTGTTTAGTGTTTCAGGTATCGTAGACTCGTCAACAGAGATGTTGGCATGTTCCCAGAGATTTCTGTAAGGTTTTAGCTGACACTCTAGGATTCTGCATTGAGCATTCTGCGCTGTGCTCTTGCACTCATCTTTGCAGGAAGGCCACTCCTATGGAGAGTAGCAACAGTGCTGAACTTTCTCCATTTATAGACAATTTTTCTTACTGTGGACTGATAAAAAAACATCAAAAATCAAATTTATTTATATAGCCCTTCTTACACCAGCTGATATCTCAAAGTGCTGTACAGAAACCCAGCCTTAAAACCCCAAACAGCAAGCAATGCAGGTGTAGAATGAACATCAAGGCTGAACATCAAGGCTTTTAGAGATACTTTTGTAACCCTTTCCAGCTTTATGCAAGTCAACAATTCTTAATCTTAGGTCTTCTGAGATCTCTTTTGTTCGAGGCATGGTTCACATGAGGCAATGCTTCTTGTGAATAGCGAACTCAAATTTTGTGAGTGTTTTTTATAGGGCACGGCAGCTCTAACCAACATCTCCAATCTCGTCTCATTGATTGGACTCCAGGTTAGCTGACTCCTGACTCCAATTAGCTTTTGGAGAAGTCATTCGCCTAGGGGTTCACATGCTTTTCCCAACCTACACTCAATATAGACAAGAAAAATACAGTAATTTGTGTCTTATTAGTTTAAGCACATTATGTTTGTCTATTGTCTTATGTAGAAATCCAGGTAATTCCAAAAGGTTCACATACTTTTTCTTGCCATTGTATACTACATACTATATAGTATTAGTTCATTTTAGTACACCGTAAACTAATGGTATCCTTTCAGTTGAGCGAGCAAAGCCCTTTGCCTGTCTACCGGAAGTTGATGCTGTTGCTGATCTTATAACCAGTGGTGGAAAAAGTACTCAAATCTCCTACTGGAGTAAAAGTAAAGATACCTTAATAGAAAATGACTCATGTAAAAGTGAAAGTCACCCAGTAAAATACTACTTGAGTAAAAGTCTAAAAGTATTTGGTTTTAAATATACTTAAGATTCAAAAGTAAAAAATTATGAATAATAAAAACATTCCTTATATTAACCAAACTAAACAGCACAATTAAAAAAATAAATAATAATAATTACGGATTGCCAGAGTCACACTCCAACACTCAGACATAATTTAAACACAAAGCATTTGGGAATTCATGTTTCCGTCAATGATAGCAAACCATGATGCTACCTCCACAATACTTTACAGTTGGGATGAGGTTTTGATGTTCGTGTGCTGTGCCTTTTTTTCTCCACACATAGTGGAGGGTAGCCTAGTGGTTAGAGCGTTGGACTGGTAACCGGAAGGTAGGAAGTTCAAACCCCCGAGCTGACAAGGTACAAATCTGTCGTTCTGCCCCTGAACAGGCAGTTAACCCACTGTTCCTAGGCCGTCATTGAAAATTTGAATTTGTTCTTAACTGACTTGCCTGGTTAAATAAAGGTAAAATAAAAAATTTGTGAGTCCGCCAGATCAGAGGCAGTAGGGATGACCAGGGATGTTCTCTGTTTAGTGAGTCCACCAGATCAGAGGCAGTAGGGATGACCAGGGAGGTTCTCTGTTTAGTGAGTCCACCAGATCAGAGGCAGTAGGGATGACCAGGGATGTTCTCTGTTTAGTGAGTCCGCCAGATCAGAGGCAGTAGGGATGACCAGGGATGTTCTCTGTTTAGTGAGTCCGCCAGATCAGAGGCAGTAGGGATGACCAGGGATGTTCTCTGTTTAGTGAGTCCGCCAGATCAGAGGCAGTAGGGATGACCAGGGATGTTCTCTGTTTAGTGAGTCCACCAGATCAGAGGCAGTAGGGATGACCAGGGATGTTCTCTGTTTAGTGAGTCCACCAGATCAGAGGCAGTAGGGATGACCAGGGATGTTCTCTGTTTAGTGAGTCCTCCAGATCAGAGGCAGTAGGGATGACCAGGGATGTTCTCTGTTTAGTGAGTCCACCAGATCAGAGGCAGTAGGGATGACCAGGGATGTTCTCTGTTTAGTGAGTCTGCCAGATCAGAGGCAGTAGGGATGACCAGGGATGTTATCTGTTTAGTGAGTCTGCCAGATCAGAGGCAGTAGGGATGACCAGGGATGTTCTCTGTTTAGTGAGTCCGCCAGATCAGAGGCAGTAGGGATGACCAGGGATGTTCTCTGTTTAGTGAGTCTGCCAGATCAGAGGCAGTAGGGATGACCAGGGATGTTCTCTGTTTAGTGAGTCCACCAGATCAGAGGCAGTAGGGATGACCAGGGATGTTCTCTGTTTAGTGAGTCTGCCAGATCAGAGGCAGTAGGGATGACCAGGGATGTTCTCTGTTTAGTGAGTCCACCAGATCAGAGGCAGTAGGGATGACCAGGGATGTTCTCTTGTGCGAATTGGACCATGTTCTGTCCTGCTAAGCATTCAAAATGTAGCTAGTACTTTTGGGTGTCAGGGAAAGTGTATGGAGTAAAAAGTACATCATTGTCTTTAGGAATGTAATGAAGTAAAAGTTGTCAAAAATATAAATAGTTAAGTAAAGTACAGATACTCCCAAAAAACTACTTAAGTAGTACTGTAAAGTATTTTTGCTTAAGTACTTTACACCACTGCTTATGACTTCATTAACAATGCCCATTAAGAACACAACCACTATACCACTTAGCTAAGCTAAGAATGACCTGAATAATCAAGTCAATAGATTGTGTTTATAAAGCCACTGTGGTTATCTACTCCGATTTCAGAGCGCGGAATAACTGACACATTTATGAACAAAACACCCTTTAATATGGCAGGTGTCAGTAAATAATTGGCCCAGCGTCGTCCGGGTTTGTCCGGAATAGGCCGTCATTGTAAATAAGAATTTGTTTTTAAACTGACTTGCCTAGTTAAATAAAACAAGTTTTTTAAAAAGTCATCAAAAAACCATAATTAAATTGTTGCCAGCAGCACAGTTACAGTCAACAACGCTCTGGATGACATAAAAACAGCCTAACCAGCTCTGCTAGGGCGAGTAAAATGGTCAGAGGGAGGTGTTCTCTCATTTGTGTCTGGAAGTAGCTAGCAAGCTAGACAACTTTATCCAGTTAGCTTGGGTGCTTAAACTGAGGTCAGAACGCTCGGATCAACCCTACTCCTCCTCCAGAGTACAGTGTGCGCTCTGATGCTCCTCATTTAGAATGGACAATCTGACAACGCTCTGAATTTACGGTCACCCAGAGCGAAATCTGGCACTCAAGATTGAATTAATGAACACACCCTTAGAAGCCAACTAACATTAGGTAGCTAGCTAACATACAGATACATTTATTTATTTTACCTTTATTTAACTAGGCAAGTCAGTTAAGAACAAATTCTTATTTTCAATGACGGCCTAGGGGCAGAACAACAGATTTGTACCTTGTCAGCTCGGGGGGTTTGAATTTGCAACCTTCCGGTTACTAGTCCAATGCTCTAACCACTAGGCTACCCTGCCACACCAATTACTGCTGTAATTATATGCTATGCGGTTTGTAAGTAGCGTAGTTTACAAATTGTCAGCCAACGT
Organism: Oncorhynchus kisutch; assembly: GCF_002021735.2. Classification (NCBI taxonomy): domain Eukaryota; kingdom Metazoa; phylum Chordata; class Actinopteri; order Salmoniformes; family Salmonidae; genus Oncorhynchus; species Oncorhynchus kisutch. Next base: position 56,010,314 of record NC_034192.2, on the reverse strand, counting down.
AAATTAACTTATTCGAAAAGTAAGTAATTACTTATTACATTGGCCAACATTTTCTTAACATTTGTCATAATTAGATAAAGCAATGAATTTGTATCGGACTTCGTCTGCATATAGGCCTATGGGCTAGGCTACATGAGCTGAGCGACTAGGATTTCAAAAAGTCGGGGGAAAAAAGGCATGCTCTGTTTATTACCTTACTGCACACGCTGGGCATCATTCAAGTGATGATACATCACTCACAAGTGATAGGCTAATATTGTCACCCATCAGACTATTCTTAATTTCATATTTCTTTACATAGCCTATACTAAATAATATACAAGCACCTTTGGAAAGTATTCAGACCCCATGACTTTTTCCTCATTTTGTTATCTTACAGTCTTATTCTAAAATGGATTCTTGTTTTTTAAATTCTTATTCTTGTTTTTTCCCCCTCATCAATGACAAAGCAATCCTTCTGACATCGGATCGTCATCCTAATGTACCCGGAACAGGAGGTTATATTTTCGTCAAGGGCTTATATAGTGGATGGAGAAGGGTATGTTTCATAGTTTATAGCCCTGGCAAGTAGCTTCCAACCCCCTTAATGACAAAGCAAAAACAGGTAATATCACATATACATAAGTATTCAGACCCTTTACTCAGTACTTTGTTGAAGCACCTTTAACAGCGATTGCAGCCTTGAGTCTTCTTGGGTATGACACTACAATCTTGGCACACCTGTATTTGGGGAGTTTCTCCCATTCTTCTCTGCAGATCCTCTCAAGTTCTGTCAGGTTGGATGGGGAGCGTTGCTGCACAGCTATTTTCATGTCTCTCCAGAGATGTTCGATCGGGTTTAAGTCCGGGCTCTGTCTGGACCACTGTCACAACGTTGGTCTGTGGGTGAGGTTTATGACACCCCCCCCCCCCCATAAATACTTTTCTCCCTTCCCTCTCTCTTGACTCTACAGAGGGACTCTTGAATAGCCTTTGTTAAACAGAGTGTCTGATCAAACAAGTGGAGGGAAAAAAACATATTTCGGTAATAGAACCAGTTGAAAATATGCGTTAGTACTTAATATATATTAAGAATATATGATTTAAGTTCGGTTGTCATCTGAGACGTTATGACTGATGACAGGACGACCTAAACTGTATCTGGGAAAGTCTACACATTATAGTTTATCAGATTCACATGGAATTGTGGGCAATTCAAATGTTTAAATTAAAAATGATTGGTGAAAAGATGAAATGTAATTTTAGCTTCCAAATGAGAGATTTGGGTTTTCATAAGGTTAGGGCTCTGCTCAATCAGTGGCCCGCCCCTGTGAAGAGACATGGGCTATAAACTATGAAACATACCCTTCTCCATCCACTATATAAGCCCTTGACGAAAATATAACCTCCTGTTCCGGGTACATTAGGATGACGATCCGATGTCAGAAGGATTCAGATAATAACTACAGAACGATGCCAACCTCAGCATGAGCTTTGGTTGTGAATGGTATGAACTTTGAACTCTTATTCGCTACAGAAGTGATACCTCCTAGCCGTTGAGTTAGCAGTGGGCGCTGTAAACATGGGCTAGGAAAGGACGGACAGAGTATTCCGTCTACCACACAATGACGACACTACAACGTTTCCCGTTCACCAGCAGAGACACTCTTCAAAGGACTCTGTTGGGCAACACGGCCTTCCATCTACCACCAACCTATTGAAGGGCAGCTCAGAGTAAATATTTATTGCATTTTCCTTTTCCAAATGGACGGTAATTTAGAATGCATAAGATTCTGTATTTACGATAGAGTAGCTGCCTACGGCCCGATAGAGACATCGCTTCTCCCTTTGTTCTTCAGTCTTCCCGCTCTTTCACTCAAACCCAGCCCCCTTTTCATCTGTTCCTTCCGCTAGGGACGTTTTCTTTTGACATCATTTGTAATCAAGGTATGATTCATTCTGTGTATATGTAATTCTGTGTGATTAGTTAGGTATTTAGTAAATAAATAATTAAACCCAATTTTGTATTGCTGATTCAACTTGTTAGCCAGGGTTCGTGAAGATAACCAAGAATTTACAACTTTCAGATGAGACTGAAATAAGGTGACGATTAATATTGACTTCTATTGATGTAAAATATTACTAGGGCTTTAAGCATTTATTCGGGAAAATAACAGCTCTATAAATATTATTTTGTGGTGCCCCGACTTTCTAGTTAATTACATTTACATGATTAGCTCAATCAGGTAATATTAATTACAGAGAAAGGATTTTACAGAATAGCATGTCATATCATTTAATCCGGCATAGCCAAAGACACGACACCACTCAAGGACATTCAGAGACTTGTCCCAAAGCCACTCCTGCGTTGTCTTGGCTGTGTGCTTAGGGTCATTGTCCTGTTGAAAGGTGAACCTTCGCCCAAGTCTGAGGCCCTGAGCGCTCTGGAGCAGGTTTTCATCAAGGATCTCTCTGTACTTTACATTGTTCATATTTCGCTCGATCCTGACTCGTCTCCCAGTCCCTGCCGCTGAAAAACATCCCCACAGCATGATGCCTCCACCACCGTGCTTCACTGTAGGGATGGTGCCAGGTTTCCTCCAGATGTAACACTTGGCATTCAGGCCAAAGAATTCAGTCTTGGTTTCATCAGACCAGAGGATCTTGTTTCTCATAGTCTGAGAGTCTTTAGGTGCCTTTTGGCAAACTATTGAGTGGCTTCTGTCTGGCCACTGTACTATAAAGGCCTGATTGGGGTAGGGCTGCAGGGATGGTTGTCCTTCTGGAAGGTTCTCCCATCGCCACAGAGGAACTCTAGATTGCTCAGTTTGGCCAGGCGGCCAGCTCTAGGAAGAATCTTGGTGGTTCCAAACTTCTTCCATTTCGATTACATTGTGTCTGAATATCCTTTGGGTGTGTTGTGGTAATTCTAACCGGAAGGAGAGACAGTATTCTTCAAAACAACTTTATTATAAGATTTGCAAAAATGAAGCAATCAATAACATCCACTCAACACTGTTAGGAGAGCCGGGGTAGGCCGTCATTGTAAATAAGAATTTGTTCTTAACTGATTTGCCTAGTTAAATAAGGGTTCAATTCAAAAAGCTGATTTAGTTTGTCTATGCAGATTTAAGATACCACAATTGTCTGTTCTTCCCTGCATGTTTCCACACATCTAAGTTCTTGCAGATTGAGAAAACAGGATGTCACACACTGCAGTCGCACCCACACAAGACAAGTGTGTATCAAAACTAACAAATGACAATGGACAATTCTCTAATTAAACAACATAATGGGTAATTAAATAATTTACTCTACAGGTGAAATACCATTCTTGATACACACAGGAAACTGTTGAGCATGAAAAACCAAGCAGCGTTGCAGTTCTTGACTCAAACCAGTGTAGCAGGCACCTACTACCATAACCTGTTCAAGGACACTTAAATCTTTTGACCTCTGAATGGCACAACATACACAGTCCATGTCTCAATTGTCTCAGGGCTTAAAAATCCTTCTTTAAACTGTCTCCTCCCCTTCATCTACACAGATTTGAAGTGGATTTTAAAAACCCTTGAGTCGATGTCCGTGCCCTGGTGAACATCTAATTAGCATAATAATAAAAATCTCCAGGTGTAAAAATCCTTCTCCTTCCGGATTGAAGTGGATTTAACAGGTGACATCAATAAGTGATCATAGCTTCCACATGAGCTGTCATCAAATACCCATACTAACATACTGTATACTGCATACTTAATGATACAGTGGCAAGAAAAAGTATGTGCACCCTTTGGAATTACCTGGATTTCTGCATAAATTGGTCATAAAATTTCATCTGATCTTCATCTAGGTCATAACATAGACAAACACAGTCTGCTTAAGCTAATAACACACAAACAATTCTACGTTTTCATGTCTTTATTGAACACACTGTGTAAACATTCACAGTGCAGGGTGGGAAAAGTATGTGAACCCTTGGATTTAATAACTGGTTGGCCCTCCTTTGGCAGCCATAACTTCAACCAAACGTTTTCTGTAGTTGCGGATCAGACCTACACAACGGTCAGGAGGAATTTTGGACCATTCCTCTTTACAAAACTGCTTCAGTTCAGCAATATTCTTGGGATGTCTGGTGTGAACTGCTCTCTTGAGGTCATGCCACAGCATCTCAATTGGGTTGAGGTCAGGACTCTAACTGAGCCACTCCAGAAGGCATGTTTTCTTCTGTTGAAGCCATTCTGTTGTTGATTTACATCTGTGCTCTTTGTCCTGTTGCACCACCCAACATCTGTTGCGTTTCAATTGGTGGACAGCCTAACATTCTCCTGCAAAATGTCTTGATAAACTTGGGAATTCATGTTTCCGTCAATGATAGTAAGCTGTCCAGGCCCTGAGGCAGCAAAGCAGCCCAGGCCCTGAGGCAGCAAAGCAGCCCCAAACCATGATGCTACCTCCACAATACTTTACAGTTGGGATGAGGTTTTGATGTTCGTGTGCTGTGCCTTTTTCTCTCCACACATAGTGTTGTGTGTTCCTTCCAAACAACTCAACTGTAGTTTCATCTGTCCACAGAATATTTTTCCAGTAGTGCTGTGGAACATCCAGGTGCACTTTTGAAAACTTCAGACATGCAGCAATGTTTTTTTTTGGACAGCAGTGGCTTCTTCCATGGTGTCCTCCCATGAACACCATTCTTGTTTAGTGTTTCAGGTATCGTAGACTCGTCAACAGAGATGTTGGCATGTTCCCAGAGATTTCTGTAAGGTTTTAGCTGACACTCTAGGATTCTGCTTAACCTCATTGAGCATTCTGCACTGTGCTCTTGCACTCATCTTTGCAGGAAGGCCACTCCTATGGAGAGTAGCAACAGTGCTGAACTTTCTCCATTTATAGACAATTTTTCTTACTGTGGACTGATAAAAAAACATCAAAAATCGAATTTATTTATGAAGCCCTTCTTACACCAGCTGATATCTCAAAGTGCTGTACAGAAACCCAGCCTTAAAACCCCAAACAGCAAGCAATGCAGGTGTAGAATGAACATCAAGGCTGAACATCAAGGCTTTTAGAGATACTTTTGTAACCCTTTCCAGCTTTATGCAAGTCAACAATTCTTAATCTTAGGTCTTCTGAGATCTCTTTTGTTCGAGGCATGGTTCATCAGGCAATGCTTCTTGTGAATAGCGAACCCAAATTTTGTGACTGTTTTTTATAGGGCACGGCAGCTCTAACCAACATCTCCAATCTCGTCTCATTGATTGGACTCCAGGTTAGCTGACTCCTGACTCCAATTAGCTTTTGGAGAAGTCATTCGCCTAGAGGTTCACATGCTTTTACCAACCTACACTCTGAATGTTTAAATTAGGTATTCAATATAGACAAGAAAAATACAGTAATTTGTGTCTTATTAGTTTAAGCACATTATGTTTGTCTATTGTCTTATGTAGAAATCCAGGTAATTCCAAAAGGTTCACATACTTTTTCTTGCCATTGTATACTACATACTATATACTATTAGTTCATTTTAGTACACCGTAAACTAATGGTATCCTTTCAGTTGAGCGAGCAAAGCCCTTTGCCTGTCTACCGGAAGTTTATGCTGTTGCTGATCTTATAACCAGTGGTGGAAAAAGTACTCAAATCTCCTACTGGAGTAAAAGTAAAGATACCTTAATAGAAAATGACTCATGTAAAAGTGAAAGTCACCCAGTAAAATACTACTTGAGTAAAAGTAAAAGTATTTGGTTTTAAATATACTTAAGATTCAAAAGTAAAAAGTAATGAATAATAAAATCATTCCTTATATTAAGCAAACTAAACGGCACAATTATTATTATTATATATATTTTTATTACGGATGGCCAGAGTCACACTCCAACACTCAGACATAATTTAAACACAAAGCATTTGTGTTTAGTGAGTCCGCCAGATCAGAGGCAGTAGGGATGACCAGGGAGGTTCTCTTGTGCGAATTGGACCATGTTCTGTCCTGCTAAGCATTCAAAATGTAACTAGTACTTTTGGGTGTCAGGGAAAGTGTATGGAGTAAAAAGTACATCATTGTCTTTAGGAATGTAATGAAGTAAAAGTTGACAAAAATATAAATAGTTAAGTAAAGTACAGATACCCCAAAAAACTACTTAAGTAGTACTGTAAAGTATTTTTGCTTAAGTACTTTACACCACTGCTTATGACTTCATTAACAATGTCCATTAAGAACACAACCACTATACCACTTAGCTAAGCTAAGAATGACCTGAATAATCAAGTCAATAGATTGTGTTTATAAAGCCACTGTGGTTATCTACTCCGATTTCAGAGCGCGGAATAACTGACACATTTATGAACAAAACACCCTTTAATATGGCAGGTGTCAGTAAATAATTGGCCCAGCGTCGTCCGGGTTTGTCCGGAATAGGCCGTCATTGTAAATAATAATTTGTTTTTAAACTGACTTGCCTAGTTAAATAAAACATGTTTTTTTTTAAAGTCATCAAAAAAGCATAATTAAATTGTTGCCAGCAGCACAGTTACAGTCAACAACGCTCTGGATGACATAAAAACAGCCTAACCAGCTCTGCTAGGGCGAGTAAAATGGTCAGAGGGAGGTGTTCTCTCATGTGTGTCTGGAAGTAGCTAGCAAGCTAGACAACTTTATCCAGTTAGCTTGGGTGCTTAAACTAAGGTCAGAACGCTCAGATCAACCCTACTCCTCCTCCAGAGTACAGTGTGCGCTCTGATGCTCCTCATTTAGAATGGACAATCTGACAACGCTCTGAATTTACGGTCACCCAGAGCGAAATCTGGCACTCAAGATTGAATTAATGAACACACCCTTAGAAGCCAACTAACATTAGGTAGCTAGCTAACATACAGGTACATACTGCTGTAATTATATGCTATGCGGTTTGTAAGTAGCGTAGTTTTCAAATGGTCAGCCAACGTAAATTAACATATTCGAAAAGTAATTACATTGGCCAACATTTTCTTAACATTTGTCATAATTAGATAAAGCAATGAATTTGTATCGGACTTCGTCTGCATATAGGCCTATGGGCTAGGCTACATGAGCTGAGCGACCAGGATTTCAAAAAGTCGGGGGAAAAAGGCATGCTCTGCTTATTGTCACAAATAGTACCATTAGTGTGGTTAGTATGAGTATTCGAACACAGCTCTGGATTCACATGGTCACTCTATGTCATGGAAAGAACAGGTGTCCCCAATGTTTTGTACACTCGGTGTAGTTTGTAATGCCTAGCCTCCTGGCTAGTGGCTACTGTGACATTCACAGTACTTTTAAGCTGCGAAGCAAGAACGTGAATCGAACCCTCTCGGCTCGTGACATTCCCTTTGCTAAAGTTAATTGAAAAGTGTATGTTCATATGATGTCAATTGACATTTCAGACCGATAATGCCATTCATTGATAATAAGAAAGAGCCTCTTCACAATTTACTCACACTTTACTTTTCATAAAAAATACTATCGGCTACACATTACTCAAATGTAAACTCACGTACTTGCCGTGTCTCGACCGCTACCTCCGAAGGTATTGTATGACACTCGCCCGACAGTTGTCCGGCTTGAAGCAGGGCAGTGTAAACATAATTGTCTTGTTGAGTCAACACTCCTACAGTATAAATGGTAATAGCAGAACAATGTTTTTCAAACAGCTGAAATGTACAGACATTTTCCTAATAGTTGAGACTTGTTTTATTGTGTTTTTAACTTAAATTGAAGTAACATGCTGTTACATTCTGAAATTGTTGCAGTAACTGCAGGCTGCACTGAGCCATGTAAAGCTCCACCACAAAAACATGTCAAATGTAGATTATACAAATAGGATATTTTTGTTTTATTTATAACCAGTGTTGCCGATTTAGCAAGCAACTTTTTCGCTATATATAGCAAGTTTTCAGACTCTTCCAGCGACTGAAAACTCCTCCAGCGACTGAAAAGATTCTAGCGATAAATTCAGTTGCTTTTCAGGCTGCCTTTGGGGAGTTTTGACACAGAGGGTTTATATGGTTTAGGTGGCATTTAGCGACATTAACACACTCATTTATGCCAAAAACGAGAGTTGGAGAAGGTGTCTGTGCAACAGAAGTCACAGCAATGGCACACGCACTGGGGATGGGGTGTGCGGCGGGAGAGGGGGAGAAAACGTTATTTCGGTGACTCCGCAGCTGTGCCACACGAGAACTGTAACGCGCTGCATCATCTCTTCCGTAGCGGTCGGGCAGTGTTGTGTAGGCAACGACGGTTGCTTGGTTCCTTCATCTGATCAACAGTATAGGCTATGCATCAAAGAAGCCTATTTTGCATTGACAAGCAAATATAATCTCCACTACTGTTCAAACAATAAACCAAACAACATTTAACCTTAATAGAATCCACACAAAATTGCATTTTGTTAGGGTTAGGGTTAGGGGCGGCAGGGTAGCCTAGTGGTTAGAGCGTTGGACTAGTAACCGAAAGGTTGCAAGTTCGAATCCCCGAGCTGACAAGGTACAAATCTGTCGTTCTGCCCCTGAACAGGCAGTTAACCCACTGTTCCTAGGCAGTCATTGAAAATAAGAATGTGTTCTTAACTGACTTGCCTAGTAAAATAAAGGTAAAATAAAAAATAAAAAAATATTAAAAAACATGAACTTCAACCACGCTGCGTTTTGGTCCGCCTCTCCTTCAACTGAAGAAAACCGTTACAGAATGGACAGAAACTAACAGGGCTGAGCTGGCTGTATGCAGGATTGCATGGTTTAGGGCTTTGCATCTGTAATTAAAAAGATACTCATACTGTATGTCATCACTATTGTGTTGATCGATTAATTTCAGCCAATCATTTTCGATTAAAAAGGCCTAGGTAGCCTAGCCACCCGAAGTGTGAATATAAACCAAATTTGATCACAGTCACATTTTGTCAGAACACAAATAATTTGGCCAATTTTAGGCTATAAATACATTGTTTAGGCCAGTTTCCCCAGATAGGCTCAGAGACAATATGCTTCTCTAGGCTATCTGGATCTGTATTTATCTATTTCATAATTATTATTGTTTTTAAAAATCAGATATTATGTATTTTACCACAATTTCCACAAAATTCTCATTACCGCAACAATCCAAAAAAGTAATAAACAAATCAATTGCTAATATATATTTTTTTACATTACTCTCCTAATGAAAATGCCTTAGTTAAAAACAACACTGAAAATAAAAATAAAACATCTAATTATAAAATGATGATAACATTTAATCAGTCTTTTCCTCTACATTTTAGTAATGAGAAGGATAAGAACCTCATTCTGAAGGCACACACACAAATACATTAGCTTCTACTCCTCTAGATGATGCATCATGGGTGAATATAACTTTATTTGAAAACTGATTGGAGTTTTTACAGGAACTTTAACAAGTGTTATGGTAATGAGATGTAGTTTTTTACAGGAACTTTAACAAGTGTTATGGTAATGAGATGTAGTTTTTTTATAGGAACTTTAATAAGTGTTATGGTAATGAGATGTCGTTTTTTTACAGGAACTTTAACAAGTGTTATGGTAATGAGATGTAGTTTTTTACAGGAACTTTAATAAGTGTTATGGTAATGAGATGTAGTTTTTTACAGGAACTTTAATAAGTGTTATGGTAATGAGATGTCGTTTTTTACAGGAACTTTAACAAGTGTTATGGTAATGAGATGTCATTTTTTATAGGAACTTTAACAAGTGTTATGGTAATGAGATGTCGTTTTTTACAGGAACTTTAACAAGTGTTATGGTAATGAGATGTCGTTTTTTACAGGAACTTTAACAAGTGTTATGGTAATGAGATGTCGGTTTTACAGGAATTTGAACAATTGTTATGGTAATGAGACACTATTTGTACGTGATAAATATTATAGTTTCATGTCAAATTCAACTAGTATACAATTTTTATGGTCAAACTGCAGCCACATATTTTGTGTTTAATTCAAATCAGTTAGGTTTTTCTCAAATAACATTTTATAAAATGACCCGAGAAATTGAATCCGGACTCATTTCGGCAATGAAAATCTGGGGTGAAAATGTGCAAAATTCAGGCATAAATGTCAAATGTATTTAAAATAATACACTTTGCCAAAAACTAGACAGTAACTTAGTCCCAAAAATGATAGCTGATTTTACAGATGCATCATGTTTTTTTTTTCAACTCAATTTGCTATAGACATGCTTAAAATGGTTTCATGACAATCACCCATCTGCAGCTGTGGGTGTTATCTATAGGCTACAGTTGTTCAGATTGAAGCACAGACTAATTGTGCACGTTGACAAATCACAAGGCATGTTTATGTTTATTTCATTTAATGGTGGCAGGTATGGACTTCCATATAAAACATATTGCAGTGAATTCACTTGTAACCATGTTTTCAGTCACAATTAGCTTTTACCACATCTACTGATTTGCATGATATTGATAAAAAATGAAGCCAGGTTTGTTGTAAGGTAGTCCTTTTGTAATTTTATATTAGAATGAGAGCATTAATCGTTCATTTTTGATAGGCTAACATTACGTGATGAAGACATGCTGTTACAAAAGCAACTCTGTGCCTTTTTCTTAAAGCCAAAATGTAAGTGCAGCCTACAGATGAGAACATCAACCTATTAATTGTCTGCATGTACATGCTTGTGAATTATTGCCTTATTCAAGAGTGTAATATGGTTTGGTTGTATTATTCAAGAGTTTAAAATGTTTTAAAATAAAAGTTTGTCATTGTTAAATAGTTTGTGCTTACTGGCTAGTGGCTACTGTGATATTTACGGTCAATTTGAGCTGCAGACCAGGAATGTCACATGGCCAGCAGCCACAACGAAAGGTTAAGGCAAGGATGTCATGTGAATGGAAACCTAGCATTCTCTTTCTTCACCCCACTCCTCAGACTCCTTCATATCACCTAGTGTTAATGGGGCCTTTCTCTCTGTCCTACTTCTGTGTGTGGTGCATTTCAGGCCGGAAGCTGAGGGGAGCTGGCCCACTGAAAGGAGGAGTGGAGGGGGGAACACAGGCACCTGGCAGAGAGAGGCCTGGAGAGAGGGAAGGAGAGAGGCCTGGAGAGAGGACTGGAGAGAGGGAAGGAGAGAGGACTGGAGAGAGGACTGGAGAGAGGACTGGAGAGAGGACTGGAGAGAGGACTGGAGAGAGGACTGGGGGACTACAGTTAGCCACCATTTCCCCACAGGCTCAATGTGAGGATCAATATTTTATTTTACCTTTATTTAACTAGGCAAGTCAATTAAGAACAAATTCTTATTTTCAATGACGGCCTAGGAACAGTGGGTTAACTGCCTGTTCAGGGGCAGAACAACAGATTTGTACCTTGTCAGCTCGGGGTTTGAACTTGCAACCTTCCGGTTACCGCTCTAACCACTAGGCTACCCTGCCGCCCGTATGTGAAATATTTTTCTTAACCAGAATGTAATTTTTTCAAATGATCCCTAACAAAGAAAGCAGTTACAACTTCATTCAGAATTTACGACCAACCCTGGATGAAAGGCAGCACATATTCAGTCTCAACTTGTCTAATTCTGTCACATATCTCTTGTCTCAACTCATCTCATCTCATATCCCTCTCTGCAGGCTGTGGTGCTTCGCAGGCTCCCACTCTTGGCCCCTCCCCTAGTCTACGCCCCTCCCTCCTCAACGTCCTGAGTTCCATCGAGCCAGGAATGGTCAACGCAGGCCATGACACCTCCCAGCCAGACTGTTTCACCTCCCTACTGTCCAGCCTCAACGAGCTGGGAGAGAGGCAACTGGTGTCTGTGGTGAACTGGGCTAAAGCCATGCCAGGTAAACCATTCTTCTTGTATTCTACTGTTACCTAACCACTACATGTTACCAACCCTCTAACCCTCTATCTTACTGTTACCTAACCAAAACATGTTACCAACCCTGTATCCTACTGTTACCTAACTACTACATGTTACTAACCCTGTATTCTACTGTTACCTAACTACTACATGTTACTAACCCTCTAACCCTCTATCTTACTGTTACCTAACCACAACATGTTACTAACCCTGTATCCTACTGTTACCTAACTACTACATGTTACTAACCCTGTATTCTACTGTTACCTAACCACTACATGTTACCAACCCTGTATCCTACTGTTACCTAACTACTACATGTTACTAACCCTGTATTCTACTGTTACCTAACTACTACATGTTACTAACCCTCTAACCCTCTATCTTACTGTTACCTAACCACAACATGTTACCAACCCTGTATCCTACTGTTACCTAACTACTACATGTTACTAACCCTGTATTCTACTGTTACCTAACCACTACATGTTACCAACCCTGTATCCTACTGTTACCTAACCACTACATGGTACCAACCCTCTAACCCTCTATCTTACTGTTACCTAACCACTACATGTTACCAACCCTCTAACCCTGTATCCTAACCACTACATGTTACCAACCCTCTAACCCAGGTCTGATATCAGTGCTGTAGCCTCGGTTCTAGTTTTCTATGTCCTTCCCACCAGAGGAGGCTCTACTCATCACGTATTTTATTCTCCCTGCACTGTGTGTTTCAAAGAGCTGCATGTAGAAGACCAGATGTCTGTGATCCAGTCTTCATGGCTGGGGTTGATGATGTTCTCTGTGTAGGTTTCAGACAGCTGCATGTAGAAGACCAGATGTCTGTGATCCAGTCTTCATGGCTGGGGTTGATGATGTTCTCTGTGTAGGTTTCAGACAGCTGCATGTAGAAGACCAGATGTCTGTGATCCAGTCTTCATGGCTGGGGTTGATGATGTTCTCTGTGTAGATTTCAGACAGCTGCATGTAGAAGACCAGATGTCTGTGATCCAGTCTTCATGGCTGGGGTTGATGATGTTCTCTGTGTAGATTTCAGACAGCTGCATGTAGAAGACCAGATGTCTGTGATCCAGTCTTCATGGCTGGGGTTGATGATGTTCTCTGTGTAGATTTCAGACAGCTGCATGTAGAAGACCAGATGTCTGTGATCCAGTCTTCATGGCTGGGGTTGATGATGTTCTCTGTGTAGGTTTCAGACAGCTGCATGTAGAAGACCAGATGTCTGGGATCCAGTCTTCATGGCTGGGGTTGATGATGTTCTCTGTGTAGGTTTCAGACAGCTGCATGTAGAAGACCAGATGTCAGTGATCCAGTCTTCATGGCTGGGGTTGATGATGTTCTCTGTGTAGGTTTCAGACAGCTGCATGTAGAAGACCAGATGTCAGTGATCCAGTCTTCATGGCTGGGGTTGATGGTGTTCGCTCTGGGCTGGAGGTCTTACACTAACACAGACGCTGGAGAGCTCTACTTCGCTCCTGACCTCATCTTCAACGAGTCAGTACAACTATTGTCTTGCTGAATACAATATTGATAAATCTCTCTCTTTCTCTAGACAATAAATAAAAGGGAAATAAACAATCCTAAATTAAGAATAAACATGATACTGAGCCTCTCTCTCAACTTCTGACCCTCTCTTTCTCTCAACTACTGACCCTCTCTGCTCTCAACTTCTGACCCTCTCTCTCAACTGCCGACCCTCTATCAACTCCTGACCCTCTCTCTCTCTCAACTTCTGACCCCCCCTCTCCCTGTCTCTCTCAACTTCCGACCCTCTCTCTCTCTCTCTCAACTTCTGATCCTCTCTCTCAACTTCTGACGCTCTCAAATTCTGACTCTCACTCTCTCTCTCGATCACCTTCTCTCTCTCCCTCTCTCTCGCTCTCTCCCTCTCTCTCTCTGACCCTCTCTCTTTTTCTCACTTTCTCACCCTCTATCTCTCTCACCCGTCTCTCACACCTTCTCACCCTCTCTCTCTCTCTTTCCCTCTCACCTTCTTACCTATCTGCTTCGCTTTCTGTCTGTCTCTCTCTACCCCCCCCCCCCCCCCCCACTCCAGTCAGAGAATGCGTGTGTCCAGTATGTATGAACATTGTGTCCGGTTCCGTCTGCTGTCCCAGAGGTTCTGTGTGCTCAGAGTCACCCAGGACGAGTTCCTCTGTATGAAGGCTCTGCTCCTCTTCAGCATCAGTGAGTCACATCACTGACACACTGACACCAAGTGTCTGTATCATTATCTGGTTCAATATCTGCTTGTTTATTTGTGTCTGTTAGTCCCTGTGGAGGGTCTGAGGAATCAGAAGTGTTTTGACGAGCTGAGGATCTCTTACATCAAGGAGCTGGATCGTCTGGCCAGCCACCATGGAGAAAAACACCACACACAACGTCTGTTCCAGCTAACACAGCTACTGGACTTCCTACACCCGGTAATATACACTAACCCTGACCTCTGACCCCTATCCAACGCCTGTTCCAGCTAACACAGCTACTGGACATCCTACACCCGGTAATATACACTAACCCTGACCTCTGACCCCTAACCCGTACACAACACCTAACACAGCTACTGAACTACCTACACCCGGTAATATAGATCTACTATCCCTAACTTCTGACCCCTGACCTGATCAACCCCCCCTGCTTTGGTGGTATTGAAAGTTAACGTCTCTCCCCCTGTTCGCTCTCTACCCACCCACCCTCTTTCTCTCCCTCTCTCTTTTTCTTTCTCTCAGATTGTAAGGAAGCTGCACCAGTTCACCTATGATCTGTTTATCCAGGCCCAGTCTCTGCCCACCAGAGTCAGCTATCCAGAGATGATCTCTGAGATCGTCAGCGTTCACGTGCCCAAGATTCTCACAGGCATGGTTCAGCCAATCCTCTTTCACAATGCACCTTGCTAGAGGGTCATCCCATTACAATTCATCCTAAAAGAGGGACAGACAATAACAAAACAATCTGCTAGACATTCAACCCAGGGTCCCCCATTGATTTTGTCAGTCTCTCTCACTCAGATATCATATGAACTCATAAGTCCTGGCAAAATGTGTAGAATTGTAGAAAATTGGCTTTAAAACAGCAAGATTTTCTCTCCACTCCATTGCAAAATGAGTAGAATAGCATGAAATGTGTTTTAAAACTGCAGCATTTTCTCTCTGCCTCATGGCAACATTTGTAGAATTACAGAACATGTGCTTTAAAACCACAACATTTTCTCTCCTCCCCATGTCAAAATGTGCAGAATTGCAGAAAATGTACTTAAAAACATTTCTTTTTTTTTGCCGTCAAGAGGGGTACCAGTGAAATGTTTTACCCGCGAGGTGGGGGTAAACCTAACCCTGGTTCAATATATCACAAAACACCTTGGAGGTCAAAACTATAACTATAACCTTGTTAGACACCCAACCATTTACTGTACATAATTAGACACAAAGCCATCGATGACATCATATCAAGTCGGTTTTAGCATGCTAAGATGGCATCTCATGAGGGAGATTTATGTAGACATCACATGCACGGTTTGAGCTACTCCAGGAAGTGATGTTGCAGGCTAGCTCAGTGCTGCCCCTCTCATTGAGTTTCTCAAGTTGAAATGATAGCCGACCGGGGTACTGCAGGCTGCCATAGCAACTAAATTATCCATATAACTTCTTTGTGTGATTTAAAAAAAATAAGTTTATTTGAAGGACATACATCTGTTGTAATAGAAGCAATTATCTGGAACATGATTGTCTTCGAATGTTTTTTTCTTTGAATATTGACCTGAAGGTTGCTATTTACTATATGGCAACCAAACAGCCTGGCTTCAATGAGAGGTGGCAGTTGGTCTCCCCTGGGTCCCACACATACTCTTCATTTGCGCTGCTAGTCACTAGCCTGGAATCCCAAACTGAATATCATTCTGTATTGTTCACTATCCTTCACTTCACCGACAGTCACCAGAATCTATGCCATTGATTACGTTGGATCCCCTGATCTCAAGCTGGGGTTTGATCCTGAATGTGCATCTCAGATGGTTGTTTTTCTCTTTTACTTTTCAGTTTACCATTATTTTTCTCTTTCATAGTTTCAGCAAAATGTAGTAAGTAGTACATTACACAATATGTCAAAATAAGACACAATTCTTCTGAATTACACATCATTCATACTCTATAGACACAGACAAAGAGGTGCCTATAGCTGTTCATTTGACCTTTGTATATTACACCATATCAAACACAAAGCATACATGACTTCTGTACATATGGAATGGATTATATGTTGCATATTCTATAAAAACAAATCAGACTTCTTTCAAATTCGATCTAAAACGAACAAATAAAACAATCTATATTCCACTTCACTGGGGTCCCTCGCTTTATTTAGTGTTTTCCGTAGTGTGTCCAGAGGGAATCCACTTCACTGGGGTCCCTCGCTTTATTTAGTGTTTTCCGTAGTGTGTCCAGAGGGAATCCACTTCACTGGGGTCCCTCGCTTTATTTAGTGTTTTCCGTAGTGTGTCCAGAGGGAATCCACTTCACTGGGGTCCCTCGCTTTATTTAGTGTTTTCCGTAGTGTGTCCAGAGGGAATCCACTTCACTGGGGTCCCTCGCTTTATTTAGTGTTTTCCGTAGTGTGTCCAGAGGGAATCCACTTCACTGGGGTCCCTCGCTTTATTTAGTGTTTTCCGTAGTGTGTCCAGAGGGAATCAGACATACAGGGTGTGTCCAGAGGGAATCAGGCATACAGGGTGTGTCCAGAGGGAATCAGGCATACAGGGTGTGTCCAGAGGGAATCAGGCATACAGGATGTGTCCAGAGGGAATCAGGCATACAGGGTGTGTCCAGAGGGAATCAGACATACAGGATGTGTCCAGAGGGAATCAGGCATACAGGGTGTGTCCAGAGGGAATCAGGCATACAGGGTGTGTTCAGAGGGAATCAGGCATACAGGGTGTGTCCAGAGGGAATCAGGCATACAAGGTGTGTCCAGAGGGAATCAGGCATACAGGGTGTGTCCAGAGGGAATCAGGCATACAGGGTGTGTCCAGAGGGAATCGGGCATACAGGGTGTGTCCAGAGGGAATCGGGCATACAGGGTGTGTCCAGAGGGAATCAGGCATACAGGGTGTGTCCAGAGGGAATCAGGCATACAGGGTGTGTCCAGAGGGAATCAGACATACAGGGTGTGTCCAGAGGGAATCAGGCATACAGGGTGTGTCCAGAGGGAATCAGGCATACAGGGTGTGTCCAGAGGGAATCAGGCATACAGGGTGTGTCCAGAGGGAATCAGGCATACAGGGTGTGTCCAGAGGGAATCAGACATACAGGGTGTGTCCAGAGGGAATCAGACATACAGGCTGTGTCCAGAGGGAATCAGACATACAGGGTGTGTCCAGAGGGAATCAGACATACAGGCTGTGTCCAGAGGGAATCAGGCATACAGGGTGTGTCCAGAGGGAATCAGGCATACAGGGTGTGTCCAGAGGGAATCAGACATACAGGGTGTGTCCAGAGGGAATCAGACATACAGGCTGTGTCCAGAGGGAATCAGACATACAGGGTGTGTCCAGAGGGAATCAGACATACAGGGTGTGTCCAGAGGGAATCAGGCATACAGGGTGTGTCCAGAGGGAATCAGGCATACAGGGTGTGTCCAGAGGGAATCAGGCATACAGGGTGTGTCCAGAGGGAATCAGGCATACAGGGTGTGTCCAGAGGGAATCAGACATACAGGGTGTGTCCAGAGGGAATCAGGCATACAGGGTGTGTCCAGAGGGAATCAGGCATACAGGGTGTGTCCAGAGGGAATCAGGCATACAGGGTGTGTCCAGAGGGAATCAGGCATACAGGGTGTGTCCAGAGGGAATCAGGCATACAGGGTGTGTCCAGAGGGAATCAGGCATACAGGGTGTGTCCAGAGGGAATCAGGCATACAGGGTGTGTCCAGAGGGAATCAGACATACAGGGTGTGTCCAGAGGGAATCAGGCATACAGGGTGTGTCCAGAGGGAATCAGGCATACAGGGTGTGTCCAGAGGGAATCAGGCATACAGGGTGTGTCCAGAGGGAATCAGGCATACAGGGTGTGTTCAGAGGGAATCAGGCATACAGGGTGTGTCCAGAGGGAATCAGACATACAGGGTGTGTCCAGAGGGAATCAGGCATACAGGGTGTGTCCAGAGGGAATCAGGCATACAGGGTGTGTCCAGAGGGAATCAGCCATACAGGGTGTGTCCAGAGGGAATCAGCCATACAGGGTGTGTCCAGAGGGAATCAGGCATACAGGGTGTGTCCAGAGGGAATTAGACATACAGGGTGTGTCCAGAGGGAATCAGGCATACAGGGTGTGTCCAGAGGGAATCAGGCATACAGGGTGTGTCCAGAGGGAATCAGGCATACAGGGTGTGTCCAGAGGGAATCAGACATACAGGGTGTGTCCAGAGGGAATCAGGCATACAGGATGTGTCCAGAGGGAATCAGGCATACAGGGTGTGTCCAGAGGGAATCAGGCATACAGGATGTGTCCAGAGGGAATCAGGCATACAGGGTGTGTCCAGAGGGAATCAGGCATACAGGGTGTGTCCAGAGGGAATCAGGCATACAGGGTGTGTCCAGAGGGAATCAGACATACAGGGTGTGTCCAGAGGGAATCAGGCATACAGGGTGTGTCCAGAGGGAATCAGACATACAGGGTGTGTCCAGAGGGAATCAGACATACAGGGTGTGTCCAGAGGGAATCAGACATACAGGGTGTGTCCAGAGGGAATCAGACATACAGGGTGTGTCCAGAGGGAATCAGACATACAGGGTGTGTCCAGAGGGAATCAGGCATACAGGGTGTGTTCAGAGGGAATCAGGCATACAGGGTGTGTCCAGAGGGAATCAGGCATACAGGGTGTGTCCAGAGGGAATCAGACATACAGGGTGTGTCCAGAGGGAATCAGGCATACAGGGTGTGTCCAGAGGGAATCAGGCATACAGGGTGTGTCCAGAGGGAATCAGGCATACAGGGTGTGTCCAGAGGGAATCAGACATACAGGGTGTGTCCAGAGGGAATCAGGCATACAGGATGTGTCCAGAGGGAATCAGGCATACAGGGTGTGTCCAGAGGGAATCAGGCATACAGGATGTGTCCAGAGGGAATCAGGCATACAGGATGTGTCCAGAGGGAATCAGGCATACAGGGTGTGTCCAGAGGGAATCAGGCATACAGGGTGTGTCCAGAGGGAATCAGGCATACAGGGTGTGTTCAGAGGGAATCAGGCATACAGGATGTGTCCAGAGGGAATCAGGCATACAGGGTGTGTCCAGAGGGAATCAGGCATACAGGGTGTGTTCAGAGGGAATCAGGCATACAGGATGTGTCCAGAGGGAATCAGGCATACAGGGTGTGTCCAGAGGCAATCAGGCATACAGGATGTGTCCAGAGGGAATCAGGCATACAGGGTGTGTCCAGAGGGAATCAGGCATACAGGGTGTGTTCAGAGGGAATCAGGCATACAGGGTGTGTCCAGAGGGAATCAGGCATACAGGGTGTGTCCAGAGGGAATCAGGCATACAGGGTGTGTCCAGAGGGAATCAGGCATACAGGGTGTGTCCAGAGGGAATCGGGCATACAGGGTGTGTCCAGAGGGAATCGGGCATACAGGGTGTGTCCAGAGGGAATCAGGCATACAGGGTGTGTCCAGAGGGAATCAGGCATACAGGGTGTGTCCAGAGGGAATCAGACATACAGGGTGTGTCCAGAGGGAATCAGGCATACAGGGTGTGTCCAGAGGGAATCAGGCATACAGGGTGTGTCCAGAGGGAATCAGGCATACAGGGTGTGTCCAGAGGGAATCAGGCATACAGGGTGTGTCCAGAGGGAATCAGGCATACAGGGTGTGTCCAGAGGGAATCAGGCATACAGGGTGTGTCCAGAGGGAATCGGGCATACAGGGTGTGTCCAGAGGGAATCAGGCATACAGGGTGTGTCCAGAGGGAATCAGGCATACAGGGTGTGTCCAGAGGGAATCAGACATACAGGGTGTGTCCAAAATAGAACCGTATAACTTATAGAGCACTACAGGAAACGGCAGAGGGAGCACGCCCCTATCCACATCGACCGCAGTGGAGAAGGTGAAAAGCTTCAAGTTCCTCAGCGTACACATCACCGACGATCTGAAATGGTCCACCCACACATACAGTGTGGTGAAGAAGGCTGCAACAGCACCTCTTTCAACCTCAGGATGCTGAAGAAATTCAGCTTGGCCCCTAAGACACAAACTTACAGATGCACAATTGAGAGCCTTAGAAGCTGCTGCCTTATATACATAGACATGGAACACTAGTCACTTTAATAATGTTTACATACTGCTTTACTTTCCTACTGTATTCTACTGTATTCTAGTTAATGCCACTTCGACATTGCTCGTCCTAATATTTATATTTTTCTTAACTCCATTATTTTACTTTAAATTTGTGTGTATTGTGAATTGTTAGATATTATTGCACTGTTGGAGCTAGGAACTCAAGCATTTCACTACACCCACAATAACATCTGCTAGATATGTGTACGTGACCAACACAATTTGATTCGAT
The DNA here is from genome assembly GCF_002021735.2 of Oncorhynchus kisutch. Classification (NCBI taxonomy): domain Eukaryota; kingdom Metazoa; phylum Chordata; class Actinopteri; order Salmoniformes; family Salmonidae; genus Oncorhynchus; species Oncorhynchus kisutch. The sequence continues at coordinate 55,989,922 of NC_034192.2, read as the reverse complement.
TTTTGAGTTGGGCCCTCAGGGCTCTGGCCAAATATCCTGCACTATATAGGGTGCCAATTTCTGACTCAATCCCAGTCGTTTTCCATGAAAAGCCTATATTTCTCTTTCAGGTAAGGTGTTACTATCTATTGAAGTATTGAGCTTCATCAATACTTTATCCTGTCCGAGTTCACATTTCTACTTACCAAATAAATACCTTACCTCACTAATAAGTCAGTGGCCTGACTCTAAAAGGTGTAGAGCGTTGGGCCAGTAACCAGCAGGTAGCCTCGTGGTTAGAGCGTTGGGCCAGTAACCAGCAGGTAGCCTCGTGGTTAGAGCGTTGGGCCAGTAACCAGCAGGTAGCCTAGTGGTTAGAGCGTTGGGCCAGTAACCAGCAGGTAGCCTAGTGGTTAGAGCGTTGGGCCAGTAACCAGCAGGTAGCCTAGTGGTTAGAGCGTTGGGCCAGTAACCAGCAGGTAGCCTAGTGGTTAGAGCGTTGGGCCAGTAACCAGCAGGTAGCCTAGTGGTTAGAGCGTTGGGCCAGTAACCAGCAGGTAGCCTAGTGGTTAGAGCGTTGGGCCAGTAACCGAAAGGTTGCTAAATCGAATCCCTGAGCTGAGTAAAAATCTGAAAGTAAAAATCTGTTGTTCTGAACAAGGCAGTTAACCCACGGTTTCTACTCCATTATTGTGAGTAAGAATTAGCTCTTAACTGAATAAATAAACAAAAAAATGTTGCATCCTGAACAGGCCCCAGTGATCGTCTGTTTCTGGGTCTTGTAGTTCTTACTTCTCAGCCTGATAAGAGCCCACAGCAACATAATTAACAACAGCTTGTCTGAGCAGAGCACTTCAGTGATCAACTACAGCCATCTAGTGGACTGTAGTGTTACTGCAACAAGCAGCAAACGAAGACCAGCTGGCAATGCAACTGACAGTCTGCCACATTGATACCAACTGCATTAGTTCTACATGCTGGAATCATCATGAAAATACATCAATCATCCCGTGGCTTATAATGAAACTGTATTTTCTGATCTCATAACTTTCTTCATGTATTATTCATGAACATGCCTCAACAACCTCTTGCCCTCAATGTTTTATGTTGAAATACTGTATAAGAATATGTTTTAGGGCCGGCTCAAGCCCTAGGCTCTATATTCCAATGTCCACACTGGTACGACACTTAGTATGAAGCATTTCAATGGGCATGTGCTCTAAGCTAGGTGGTACAGTAGTACGGAGATTGGAACAGGACCTAAATAGTCTCGTTCAAAACAGCCACTGTCTACAAGTCTGTGGGTTTGTCCCAAATGGCACCCTTTATAGTGCACTACTTACTCTAACCCTTACATAGTGCACTACTTTTGACCAGGCCTCTGGTCAAAGTAGTACACTATATCGTGAATAGGGTGTAATTTCGGACTCACACTCCGACCAGTCTTAACCAGAACCAATGTCACATTGAATCACTCTGTTTCCTGTGGGTTTTAACAGTCCATTTAGTCTCTCTGTTTGTATGAAAAATGAAAAACATTCTTCTTTCTGTTAGGGAAATGTTTTAGTACATCTCTCCACAGAGAGGAGTGACATGACTCCGACTGAAAGCCACTGGTCTATTTTAGTTCATTGGATTGGATGTCCAAAAGACCCCCACTGTAAAAAGCCGAGCTCTGTCAGAGTAACATCCTGCACTACGGCCATGTTAAGTACACACACACACGCACACACACACACACACACACACACACACACACACACACACACAGTTCGTGCTCTAAACAACACTCAATAACTATTTGTCTCCTCATAAATGACGCAGAACTAAGAGTGATCGAGCGCTGAAATATCACTTATCTCTAACTATATTCTTTGCAACATTGCCCTTGTGGTTTGACTTTAAAAGGACTGGCATCTCGTACAGTTGAAATGATCAAAAATGGATGTGTTGACGTCGACAGTTGAACTTTTAGTTGTGATTCCATTTGATTTGTGTGTGTGTGTGTGTGTGTGTGTGGTCTCCCAGCCATTTGTACATCAATATTTCATTGCCACTGTAGTGGAGGTACTGGAGAGTAGAGACAAACATCATAATCACAAATAACTCTAGTCTTTTACATTCCTATTGGATGTATATTTATATACATATGAACACTTAAAACCCAATGCTCACCAGAGTAGAACATGCAGTAGAAACAGAATCAATGTCCAAGGAGTCGTTCTGACTGGTTATACACTACATGACCAAAAGTATGTGGACACCTGCTCGTCGAACATCTCATTCCAAAATCATGGGTATTACAGTAATATGGAGTTGGTCCCCCTTTGCCGTTACAACAGCCTCCACTCTTCTGGGAAGGCTTTCCTCTAGATGTTGGAACATTGCTTTGGGGACTTCCTTCCATTCAGTCACAAGAGCATTTGTGAGGTCGGGCACTGATGCTGGGCGATTAGGCCTGGCTTGCAGTCGGCGTTCCAATTCTTCCCTAAGGTGTTAGATGGAGTTGAGGTCACGGCTCTGTGCAGGCCAGTCAAGTTCTTCCACAGCGTTTTCGACAAAGCATTTCTGTATGGACCTCACCTTTGTAAAAGGGGGCATTGTCATGCTGAAACAGGAAAGTGCCTTCCCCTAACTGTTGCCACAGAGTTGGAGGCACAGAATGGTATAGAATGGCATTGTATTCCATAGCGCTAAGATTTCCCTTCAGTGGAACTAAAGAGCCTAGCCCGAACCATGAAAACCAGCACCAGACCATTATTCCTCATCCACCAAACTTTACAGTTGACACTATGCATTGGGGCATGTAGCGTTCTCCTGGTATCCGCTAAACCCAGATTCTTCCATCAGACTGCCAGATGGTGTTGTGTTTCCACTGCTCCAGTCCAATGGCAGCAAGCTTTACACCACTGCAGCCGACGCTTGGCATTGCACATGGTGATCTTAGGCTTGTGTGCAGCTCTTCGGCCATTGAAGCCCATTTCACGAAGCTCCCGACGAACAGTTCCTGTGCTGATGTTGCTTCCAGAGGCAGTTTGGAACTCGGAGGTGAGTGTTGTTGATTTTTACGCGCTTCAGCACTCGGCGGTCCCGCTCTGTGAGCTTGTGTGGCCTACCACTTCACGGCTGAGCCGTTGTTGCTCCTAGACCTTTCCACTTCACAATAAAAGCACTTACAGTTGACTGGGGCAGCTCCAGCAGCTCCAGCATCTCCAGCAGCTCCAGCAGCTCCAGCAGCTCCAGCAGCTCCAGCAGGGCAGGAGTTGACTTGTTGGAAACTGACTTGTTTGGAAGGTGGCATCCTATAATGGTGCCACGTTGAAAGTCACTGAGCTTTTCAGTACAGGCCATTCTACTGTCAACCTTTGTCTATGGAGATTTGCATGGCTGTGTGCTCTATTTTATACACCTGTCAGCAACGGGTGTGGCTGAAAGAGCCAGATCCACTCATTTGAAGGGTTTCCACATACACTGTGTATGTTAGTGGAAGAACTGTTCGTCGGAAGCTTCATTAAATGGGTTTCTATGGCCGAACTGCCACACATAAGCCTAAGATCACCAATGCCTTGCATCGTCTGGAGTGGGGTAAAGCTCGGCGCCAATGGACTCTGGAGCAGTGGAAACGCATTCTCTGGAGTGATGAATCACGCTTAACCATCAAGCAGTCTGACAAACTAATCTGGGTCTGGCGGATGCCAGGAGAACACTACCTACCCCAACTGTAAAGTTTGGTGAAGGAGGAGTAATGGTCTGGGGCTGTTTTTCATGGCTCGGGCTAGGACCCTTAGTTCCAGTGAAGGGAAATCTTAACCTTACAGCATACAAGTACCCTCAAAGCTAAGCTAAACACCCCCTTCTGCAACTGGATCCTGGACTTCCTGACGGCCGTCCCCAGGTGGTGAGGGTAGATAACAACACATCTGCCACGCGTTCCTCAACACTGGGGCCCCTTATGGGTGCGTGCTCAGTCCCCTCCTGTACTCCCTGTTCACTCATGACTGCATGGCCAGACACAACTCCAACATCATCATTAAGATTGCTGCCGACACAACAGTGGTAGGCCTGATCACCGACAATGATGAGACAGCCTATAGGGAGGAGGTCAGAGACCTCGGCAATGTGGTGCCAGGACAACAACCTCTCCCTCAACGTGATCAAGACAAAGGAGATGATTGTGGACTACAGGAAAGGAGGACTGAGCATGCCTCCATTCTCATCGACGGGACTGTAGTGGAGCAGGTTGAGAGCTTCAAGTTCCTTGGTGTCCACATCACCAACAAACTAACATGGTCCAAGCACAGTAGTGAAGAGGGCACAACAAAGCCTATTCCCCCTCAGGAGACTGAAAAGAATTGGCATGTGTCCTCAGATCCTCAAAAAGTTCTATAAAAAGTTCTACAGCTGCACCATCGACTGGTTGCATCGACTGGTTGCATCGACTGGTTGCATCGACTGGTTGCATCGACTGGTTGCATCGACCGGTTGCATCACTGCCTGGTACGGCAATTGTTCGGACTCCGACCGCAAGGCACGACAGAGGATAGTGCGTACGGCCCAGTACATCACTGGGGTCAAGCTTCCTGCCATCCAGGACCTCTATACCAGGCGGTGTCAGAGGAAGGCCCTAAAAATACTCCAACCCCCCTAGTCATAGACTGTTCTCTCTTCTACCGCACGACAAGTGGTACCAGAGCGCGAAGTCTAGGTCCCAGAGGCTTCTTAACAGCTTCTAACCCCAAGCCATAAGACTCATAAGACTCTGAACAGCTAATCAAATGGCTACCCAGACTATTGGCGCATCCCCCCCCTCTGTTACGCTGCTGATACTCTCTGTTAATTATCCATGCATAGTCACTTTAACTCTACATACATGTACATATTACTTCAATTACCTCGACTAACCGGTGCCCCCGCACATAGACTCTGTACCAGTATGTCCAGTATATAGCCTCCTCACATTGACTCTGTACCGGTACCCCTTGTATATAGCCCCCTCACATTGACTCTGTACCGGTACCCCCTGTATATAGCCTCCTCACATATACTCTGTACCGGTACACCCTGTATATAGCCTCCTCACATTGACTCTGTACCGGTACACCCTGTATATAGCCTCCACATTGACTCTGTACCGGTACACCTTGTATATAGCCTCCTCACATAGACTCTGTACCAGTACCCCCCTGTATATAGCCTCCTCACATTGACTCTGTACCGGTACACCCTGTATATAGCCTCCACATTGACTCTGTACCGGTACACCCTGTATATAGCCTCCTCACATTGACTCTGTACCAGTACCCCCTGTATATAGCCTCCACATTGACTCTGTACCAGTACACCCTGTATATAGCCTCCACATTGACTCTGTACCAGTACCCCCTGTATATAGCCTCCTCACATAGACTCTGTACCAGTACCCCCTGTATGTAGCCTCCTCACATAGACTCTGTACCAGTACCCCCTGTATATAGCCTCCACATAGACTCTGTACCAGTACCCCCTGTATATAGCCTCCACATTGACTCTGTACCAGTACCCCCTGTATATAGCCTCCACATTGACTCTGTACCAGTACCCCCTGTATATAGCCTCCTCACATTGACTCTGTACCAGTACCCCCTGTATATAGCCTCCTCACATAGACTCTGTACCAGTACCCCCTGTATATAGCCTCCTCACATAGACTCTGTACCAGTACCCCCTGTATATAGCCTCCACATTGACTCTGTACCGGTACCCCCTGTATATAGCCTCCTCACATAGACTCTGTACCAGTACCCCCTGTATATAGCCTCCTCACATAGACTCTGTACCAGTACCCCCTGTATATAGCCTCCACATTGACTCTGTACCGGTACCCCCTATATATAGCCTCCTCACATAGACTCTGTACCAGTACCCCCTGTATATAGCCTCCACATTGACTCTGTACCGGTACCCCCTGTATATAGCCTCCTCACATAGACTCTGTACCAGTACCCCCTGTATATAGCCTCCTCACATTGACTCTGTACCGGTACACCCTGTATATAGCCTCCACATTGACTCTGTACCGGTACACCCTGTATATAGCCTCCTCACATTGACTCTGTACCAGTACCCCCTGTATATAGCCTCCACATTGACTCTGTACCGGTACAACCTGTATATAGCCTCCACATGGACTCTGTACCAGTACCCCCTGTATATAGCCTCCTCACATAGACTCTGTACCAGTACCCCCTGTATATAGCCTCCACATTGACTCTGTACCGGTACCCCCCTGTATATAGCCTCCTCACATAGACTCTGTACCAGTACCCCCTGTATATAGCCTCCTCACATAGACTCTGTACCAGTACCCCCTGTATATAGCCTCCACATTGACTCTGTACCGGTACCCCCTGTATATAGCCTCCTCACATAGACTCTGTACCAGTACCCCCTGTATATAGCCTCCACATTGACTCTGTACCGGTACCCCCTGTATATAGCCTCCTCACATAGACTCTGTACCAGTACCCCCTGTATATAGCCTCCTCACATTGACTCTGTACCGGTACACCCTGTATATAGCCTCCACATTGACTCTGTACCGGTACCCCCTGTATATAGCCTCCTCACATAGACTCTGTACCAGTACCCCTGTATATAGCCTCCTCACATTGACTCTGTACCGATACACCCTGTATATAGCCTCCACATTGACTCTGTACCGGTACACCCTGTATATAGCCTCCACATGGACTCTGTACCAGTACCCCCTGTATATAGCCTCCTCACATAGACTCTGTACCAGTACCCCCTGTATATAGCCTCCACATTGACTCTGTACCGGTACCCCCTGTATATAGCCTCCTCACATAGACTCTGTACCAGTACCCCCTGTATATAGCCTCCTCACATAGACTCTGTACCAGTACCCCCTGTATATAGCCTCCACATTGACTCTGTACCGGTACCCCCTGTATATAGCCTCCTCACATAGACTCTGTACCAGTACCCCCTGTATATAGCCTCCACATTGACTCTGTACCGGTACCCCCTGTATATAGCCTCCTCACATAGACTCTGTACCAGTACCCCCTGTATATAGCCTCCTCACATAGACTCTGTACCAGTAACCCCTGTATATAGCCTCCACATTGACTCTGTACCGGTACCCCCTGTATATAGCCTCCTCACATAGACTCTGTACCAGTACCCCCTGTATATAGCCTCCACATTGACTCTGTACCGGTACCCCCTGTATATAGCCTCCTCACATAGACTCTGTACCAGTACCCCCTGTATATAGCCTCCACATTGACTCTGTACCGGTACCCCCTGTATATAGCCTCCACATTGACTCTGTACCGGTACCCCCTGTATATAGCCTCCTCACATAGACTCTGTACCAGTACCCCTGTATATAGCCTCCTCACATTGACTCTGTACCGGTACACCCTGTATATAGCCTCCACATTGACTCTGTACCGGTACACCCTGTATATAGCCTCCTCACATTGACTCTGTACCAGTACCCCCTGTATATAGCCTCCACATTGACTCTGTACCGGTACACCCTGTATATAGCCTCCACATTGACTCTGTACCAGTACCCCCTGTATATAGCCTCCTCACATAGACTCTGTACCAGTACCCCCTGTATATAGCCTCCACATTGACTCTGTACCGGTACCCCCTGTATATAGCCTCCTCACATAGACTCTGTACCAGTACCCCCTGTATATAGCCTCCACATTGACTCTGTACCGGTACCCCCTGTATATAGCCTCCTCACAAATACTCTGTACCAGTACCCCTGTATATAGCCTCCTCACATAGACTCTGTACCAGTACCCCCTGTATATAGCCTCCACATTGACTCTGTACCGGTACCCCCTGTATATAGCCTCCTCACATAGACTCTGTACCAGTACCCCCTGTATATAGCCTCCTCACATTGACTCTGTACCGGTACACCCTGTATATAGCCTCCACATTGACTCTGTACCGGTACACCCTGTATATAGCCTCCTCACATTGACTCTGTACCAGTACCCCCCTGTATATAGCCTCCACATTGACTCTGTACCGGTACCCCCTGTATATAGCCTCCTCACATAGACTCTGTACCAGTACCCCCTGTATATAGCCTCCTCACATAGACTCTGTACGAGTACCCCCTGTATATAGCCTCCACATTGACTCTGTACCAGTACCCCCTGTATATAGCCTCCACATTGACTCTGTACCAGTACACCCTGTATATAGCCTCCTCACATTGACTCTGTACCAGTACCCCCCTGTATATAGCCTCCTCACATTGACTCTGTACCAGTACCCCCTGTATATAGCCTCCTCACATAGACTCTGTACCGGTACCCCCCTGTATATAGCCTCCTCACATTGACTCTGTACCAGTACACCCTGTATATAGCCTCCACATAGACTCTGTACCAGTACCCCCTGTATATAGCCTCCTCACATAGACTCTGTACCAGTACACCCTGTATATAGCCTCCACATTGACTCTGTACCAGTACCCCCTGTATATAGCCTCCACATTGACTCTGTACCAGTACCCCCTGTATATAGCCTCCACATTGACTCTGTACCAGTACCCCCTGTATATAGCCTCCACATTGACTCTGTACCAGTACCCCCTGTATATAGCCTCCACATTGACTCTGTACCAGTACCCCCTGTATATAGCCTCCACATTGACTCTGTACCAGTACCCCCTGTATATAGCCTCCACATTGACTCTGTACCAGTACCCCCTGTATATAGCCTCCTCACATAGACTCTGTACCGGTACCCCCTGTATATAGCCTCCACATAGACTCTGTACCGGTACCCCCTGTATATAGCCTCCTCACATAGACTCTGTACCGGTACCCCCTGTATATAGCCTCCACATAGACTCTGTACCGGTACCCCCTGTATATAGCCTCCACATAGACTCGTACCGGTACCCGTAGCCTCCTCACATAGACTCCTGTACCGGTACCCCCTGTATATAGCCTCCTCACATAGACTCTGTACCAGTACCCCCTGTATATAGCCTCCTCACATAGACTCTGTACCGGTACCCCCTGTATATAGCCTCCTCACATAGACTCTGTACCAGTACCCCCTGTATATAGCCTCCACATTGACTCTGTACCGGTACCCCCTGTATATAGCCTCCACATTGACTCTGTACCAGTACCCCCTGTATATAGCCTCCTCACATTGACTCTGTACCGGTACACCCTGTATATAGCCTCCTCACATAGACTCTGTACCAGTACCCCCTGTATATAGCCTCCTCACATATACTCTGTACCAGTACCCCCTGTATATAGCCTCCTCACATATACTCTGTACCGGTACCCCCTGTATATAGCCTCCTCACATATACTCTGTACCGGTACCCCCTGTATATAGCCTCCTCACATATACTCTGTACCGGTACCCCCTGTATATAGTCTCCACATTGACTCTGTACCGGTACCCCCTGTATATAGCCTCCACATTGACTCTGTACCAGTACCCCCTGTATATAGCCTCCTCACATTGACTCTGTACCAGTACCCCCTGTATATAGCCTCCTCACATTGACTCTGTACCGGTACACCCTGTATATAGCCTCCTCACATAGACTCTGTACCGGTACACCCTGTATATAGCCTCGCTACTGTTATTTTACTGCTGTTGTATATTATTTGTTATTTAAATGTTTTAGTTTTCTATTTTTATTTAACACTTACTTTTCTTAAAACTGCACTGTTGGTTAAGGGCTTGTAAGTAAGCATTTCACTGTAAGGTCTACCTACGCCCGTTGTATTTGGGTCGTGTGACAAATAAGATTTGATTTGACATTCAAGACGATTCTGTGGCCCTTTCCTGTTTCAGTATGACAATGCACAAAGAAAGGTCCATAAAGAAATGGTTTGCTGAGATGGGTGTGGAAGAACTTGACTGGCCTGCACAGAGCCATGACCTCAACTCCATCGAACGGATTAGGCCTTGGGATGAATTGGAACACCGATTGCAAGCCAGGCCTAATCGCCCAACATCAGGGCCCGACCTCACTAATGCTCTTGTGGCTGAATGGAAGCAAGTCCCCGCAGCAATGTTCCAACATCTAGTGGAAAGCCTTCCCAGAAGAGTAGAAGCTGCTCTAGCAGCAAAGGGGGGACCAACTTCATATTCATGCACATGATTTTGGATTGAGATGTTCAACAAGCAGGTGTCCACATACTTTTGGTCATGTAGTGTACTTTTATATACTGCTCTGGAAATAATTAATCGACAACTGCAAAATGATAAGTTTCCCTGGTTTTACTATTTATAGGTATCTGTTTGGGTAAAATTAACATTTTGGATTTATTCTATAAACTACTGACAACATTTTTCCCAAATTCCAAATAAAATTTTTGTCATTTTTAAAGCATTTATTTGCGGAAAATGACAACTGGTCAAAATACAAAAAAAGATACAGTGTTGTCAGAACTCGAATAACGAAAAGAAAACAAGTTCATATTCCTTTTTAAACAACACAATACTCATGTTTTAACTTAAATTAATATTTGGTGGAATAACCCTGATTTTCAATCCCAGCTTTCATGCGTCATGGCCTCTGCTCTCCACCAGTCTTTCACATTGATGTTGGGGGACTTTATTAGGGGTTCGGAGAATAATCTCACTAGACAATGTGGTCAACACTTAGAGAACTTCACTTGGGGCCAAAACATGACAAATATAAACCAGAGCAGCAGCACATAAAACAATAATGAGATTAACATCTACCCTCCAGATAACACAATATATGGTGCGTCCAAAACAGCACCCTATTCCCAATAAAGTGCACCAATGGGCCCTGGTCGAAAGTAGTGCACTTTATAGTGAATAGGGTGCCATTTGGGACACTGTTCTTGGTTTATTGTGAGCAGAAAGCAATCAGCCAGTTGTAGAGGTGTAACCCTACACTATGACCAGGGCTCACAGGGCTCTGGAATGGTAATAAACAGGAGACTATTGGGACTATTACCAAAACCCAGTCCATTAACAACCAATTAACAGACTATTACTATTTCAGACAGCCCCTCTCATCTCACTGTGGGTTTAAAGGAGGATATCCCAGGAGAGAGAAAGAGAGAGAGAGTGTGTGTGCTGTTTAAAGGAGGATATCCCAGGAGAGAGAAAGAGAGAGAGAGAGTGTGTGCTGTTTAAAGGAGGATATCCCAGGAGAGAGAAAGAGAGAGAGAGAGTGTGTGCTGTTTAAAGGAGGATATCCCAGGAGAGAGAAAGAGAGAGAGAGTGTGTGCTGTTTAAAGGAGGATATCCCAGGAGAGAGAAAGAGAGAGAGAGTGTGTGTGCTGTTTAAAGGAGGATATCCCAGGAGAGAGAAAGAGAGAGAGAGTGTGTGTGCTGTTTAAAGGAGGATATCCCAGGAGAGAGAAAGAGAGAGAGTGTGTGTGTGCTGTTTAAAGGAGGATATCCCAGGAGAGAGAAAGAGAGAGAGAGTGTGTGTGCTGTTTAAAGGAGGATATCCCAGGAGAGAGAAAGAGAGAGAGTGTGTGTGTGCTGTTTAAAGGAGGATATCCCAGGAGAGAGAAAGAGAGAGAGAGTGTGTGTGCTGTTTAAAGGAGGATATCCCAGGAGAGAGAAAGAGAGAGAGAGTGTGTGTGCTGTTTAAAGGAGGATATCCCAGGAGAGAGAAAGAGAGAGAGAGTGTGTGTGCTGTTTAAAGGAGGATATCCCAGGAGAGAGAAAGAGAGAGAGAGTGTGTGTGCTGTTTAAAGGAGGATATCCCAGGAGAGAGAAAGAGAGAGAGAGTGTGTGTGCTGTTTAAAGGAGGATATCCCAGGAGAGAGAAAGAGAGAGAGAGTGTGTGTGCTGTTTAAAGGAGGATATCCCAGGAGAGAGAAAGAGAGAGAGAGAGTGTGTGCTGTTTAAAGGAGGATATCCCAGGAGAGAGAAAGAGAGAGAGAGAGTGTGTGCTGTTTAAAGGAGGATATCCCAGGAGAGAGAAAGAGAGAGAGAGAGTGTGTGCTGTTTAAAGGAGGATATCCCAGGAGAGAGAAAGAGAGAGAGAGAGTGTGTGCTGTTTAAAGGAGGATATCCCAGGAGAGAGAAAGAGAGAGAGAGTGTGTGCTGTTTAAAGGAGGATATCCCAGGAGAGAGAAAGAGAGAGAGAGTGTGTGTGCTGTTTAAAGGAGGATATCCCAGGAGAGAGAGAGAGAGAGAGAGTGTGTGCTGTTTAAAGGAGGATATCCCAGGAGAGAGAAAGAGAGAGAGAGTGTGTGTGCTGTTTAAAAGGAGGATATCCCAGGAGAGAGAGAGAGAGAGAGAGAGTGTGTGCTGTTTAAAGGAGGATATCCCAGGAGAGAGAAAGAGAGAGAGAGTGTGTGTGCTGTTTAAAGGAGGATATCCCAGGAGAGAGAGAGAGAGAGAGAGAGTGTGTGCTGTTTAAAGGAGGATATCCCAGGAGAGAGAAAGAGAGAGAGAGTGCTGTTTAAAGGAGGATATCCCAGGAGAGAGAGAGAGAGAGAGAGTGTGTGCTGTTTAAAGGAGGATATCCCAGGAGAGAGAGAGAGAGAGAGAGAGTGTGTGCTGTTTAAAGGAGGATATCCCAGGAGAGAGAAAGAGAGAGAGAGTGCTGTTTAAAGGAGGATATCCCAGGAGAGAGAACGAGAGAGAGAGAGAGTGTGCTGTTTAAAGGAGGATATCCCAGGAGAGAGAGAGAAAGAGAGAGAGTGTGCTGTTTAAAGGAGGATATCCCAGGAGAGAGAAAGAGAGAGAGAGAGTGTGCTGTTTAAAGGAGTGTTTGAACATGATCTGCTTTTAGCTGCATCATAAAGAGGCTTGTGAAATGGTATGGATGGAGGGAAGAGGAGGAGGAGAGAGGAGATGGAGAGGGAAAGACAGAGGTGGAGAGAAAGATGGGCAGAAGTTGTAGAGAGTTGGGAAAACGGGAGGAAGAGGAGAGGAGGAGGTGAGAGGGGAGAGAGGATTGGGGAGATGGTCTGGAGAAGTGGAGAGGAAAGGGTATAGGGAGGAGGAGGTGGAGAGGAAAGGGAATAGGGAGGAGGAGAAGGTGGAGAGGAAAGGGAATAGGGAGGAGGAGAAGGTGAGAGGAAAGGGAATAGGGAGGAGGAGAAGGTGGAGAGGAAAGGGAATAGGGAGGAGGAGAAGGTGGAGAGGAAAGGGAATAGGGAGGAGGAGAAGGTGGAGAGGAAAGGGTATAGGGAGGAGAAGAAGGTGGAGATGAAAGGGAATATGGAGGAGGAGAAGGTGGAGAGGAAAGGGAATAGGGAGGAGGAGGTGGAGAGGAAAGGGAATAGGAAGGAGGAGAGGGTGGAGAGGAAAGGGAATAGGGAGGAGGAGAAGGTGGAGAGGAAAGGGAATAGGGAGGAGGAGAAGGTGGAGAGCAAAGGGAATAGGGAGGAGGAGAAGGTGGAGAGGAAAGGGAATAGGGAGGAGAAGAAGGTGGACAGGAAAGGGAATAGGAAGGAGGAGAGGGTGGAGAGGAAAGGAAATTGGAAGGAGGAGAAGGTGGAGAGGAAAGGGAATAGGGAGGAGGAGAAGGTGGAGAGGAAAGGGAATAGGGAGGAGGAGAAGGTGGAGAGGAAAGGGGATAGGGAGGAGGAGGTGGAGAGGAAAGGGAATAGGGAGGAGGAAAAGGTGGAGATGAAAGGGAATAGGGCGGAGGAGAAGGTGGAGAGGAAAGGGAATAGGGAGGAGGAGAAGGTGGAGAGGAAAGGGAATAGGGAGGAGAAGAAGGTGGACAGGAAAGGGAATAGGAAGGAGGAGAGGGTGGAGAGGAAAGGAAATTGGAAGGAGGAGAAGGTGGAGAGGAAAGGGAATAGGGAGGAGGAGAAGGTGGAGAGGAAAGGGAATAGGGAGGAGGAGAAGGTGGAGAGGAAAGGGAATAGGGAGGAGGAGAAGGTGGAGAGGAAAGGGAATAGGGAGGAGGAGAAGGTGGAGAGGAAAGGGAATAGGGAGGAGGAGAAGGTGGAGAGGAAAGGGAATAGGGAGGAGGAGAAGGTGGAGAGGAAAGGGTATAGGGAGGAGGAGAAGGTGGAGAGGAAAGGGGATAGGGAGGAGGAGGTGGAGAGGAAAGGGAATAGGGAGGAGGAAAAGGTGGAGATGAAAGGGAATAGGGCGGAGGAGAAGGTGGAGAGGAAAGGGAATAGGGAGAAGGAGAAGGTGGAGAGGAAAGGGAATAGGGAGGAGAAGAAGGTGGAGAGGAAAGGGAATAGGAAGGAGGAGAGGGTGGAGAGGAAAGGAAATTGGAAGGAGGAGAAGGTGGAGAAGAAAGGGATAAGGGAGGAGGAGAAGGTGGAGAGGAAAGGGAATAGGGAGGAGGAGAAGGTGGAGAGGAAAGGGAATAGGGAGGAGGAGAAGGTGGAGAGGAAAGGGAATAGGGAGGAGGAGAAGGTGGAGAGGAAAGGGAATAGGGAGGAGGAGAAGGTGGAGAGGAAAGGGAATAGGGAGGAGGAGAAGGTGGAGAGGAAAGGGTATAGGGAGGAGAAGAAAGTGGAGATGAAAGGGAATATGGAGGAGGAGAAGGTGGAGAGGAAAGGGAATAGGGAGGAGGAGAAGGTGGAGAGGAAAGGGAATAGGGAGGAGGAGAAGGTGGAGAGGAAAGGGAATAGGGTGGAAGAGAAGTTGCGGAGGAAGGGGACTAGGGGGGAGGAGTTGGAGAGGAAAGGGAATAGGGAGGAGGAGAAGGTGGAGAGGAAAGGGAATAGGAAGGAGAAGAAGGTGGAGAGGAAAGGGAATAGGAAGGAGGAGAGGGTGGAGAGGAAAGGAAATTGGAAGGAGGAGAAGGTGTAGAGGAAAGGGAATAGGGAGGAGGAGAAGGTGGAGAGGAAAGGGAATAGGGAGGAGAAGGTGGAGAGGAAAGGGGATAGGGAGGAGGAGGTGGAGAGGAAAGGGAATAGGGAGGAGGAAAAGGTGGAGATGAAAGGAAATAGGGCGGAGGAGAAGGTGGAGAGGAAAGGGAATAGGGAGGAGGAGAAGGTGGAGAGGAAAGGGAATAGGGAGGAGAAGAAGGTGGAGAGGAAAGGGAATAGGAAGGAGGAGAGGGTGGAGGAAGGAAATGAAGGAGGAGAAGGTGGAGAGGAAGGGAAGGAGGAGGAGAAGGTGGAGAGGAAAGGGAATAGGGAGGAGGAGAAGGTGGAGAGGAAAGGGAATAGGGAGGAGGAGAAGGTGGAGAGGAAAGGGAATAGGGAGGAGGAGAAGGTGGAGAGGAAAGGGAATAGGGAGGAGGAGAAGGTGGAGAGGAAAGGGTATAGGGAGGAGAAGAAGGTGGAGATGAAAGGGAATATGGAGGAGGAGAAGGTGGAGAGGAAAGGGAATAGGGAGGAGGAGGTGGAGAGGAAAGGGAATAGGAAGGAGGAGAGGGTGGAGAGGAAAGGGAATAGGGAGGAGGAGAAGGTGGAGAGGAAAGGGAATAGGGAGGAGGAGAAGGTGGAGAGCAAAGGGAATAGGGAGGAGGAGAAGGTGGAGAGGAAAGGGAATAGGGAGGAGAAGAAGGTGGACAGGAAAGGGAATAGGAAGGAGGAGAGGGTGGAGAGGAAAGGAAATTGGAAGGAGGAGAAGGTGGAGAGGAAAGGGAATAGGGAGGAGGAGAAGGTGGAGAGGAAAGGGAATAGGGAGGAGGAGAAGGTGGAGAGGAAAGGGGATAGGGAGGAGGAGGTGGAGAGGAAAGGGAATAGGGAGGAGGAAAAGGTGGAGATGAAAGGGAATAGGGCGGAGGAGAAGGTGGAGAGGAAAGGGAATAGGGAGGAGGAGAAGGTGGAGAGGAAAGGGAATAGGGAGGAGAAGAAGGTGGACAGGAAAGGGAATAGGAAGGAGGAGAGGGTGGAGAGGAAAGGAAATTGGAAGGAGGAGAAGGTGGAGAGGAAAGGGAATAGGGAGGAGGAGAAGGTGGAGAGGAAAGGGAATAGGGAGGAGGAGAAGGTGGAGAGGAAAGGGAATAGGGAGGAGGAGAAGGTGGAGAGGAAAGGGAATAGGGAGGAGGAGAAGGTGGAGAGGAAAGGGAATAGGGAGGAGGAGAAGGTGGAGAGGAAAGGAATAGGGAGGAGGAGAAGGTGGAGAGGAAAGGGTATAGGGAGGAGGAGAAGGTGGAGAGGAAAGGGGATAGGGAGGAGGAGGTGGAGAGGAAAGGGAATAGGGAGGAGGAAAAGGTGGAGATGAAAGGGAATAGGGCGGAGGAGAAGGTGGAGAGGAAAGGGAATAGGAGAAGGAGAAGGTGGAGAGGAACGGGAATAGGGAGGAGAAGAAGGTGGAGAGGAAAGGGAATAGGAAGGAGGAGAGGGTGGAGAGGAAAGGAAATTGGAAGGAGAGAAGGTGGGAGAAGAAAGGGATAAGGGAGGAGGAGAAGGTGGAGAGGAAAGGGAATAGGGAGGAGGAGAAGGTGGAGAGAAAAGGAATAGGGAGGAGGAGAAGGTGGAGAGGAAAGGGAATAGGGAGGAGGAGAATGTGGAGAGGGAAGGGATAGGGAGGAGAGAAGGTGGAGAGGAAAGGGAATAGGGAGGAGGAGAAGGTGGAGAGGAAAGGGTATAGGGAGGAGAAGAAGGTGGAGATGAAAGGGAATATGGAGGAGGAGAAGGTGGAGAGGAAAGGGAATAGGGAGGAGGAGGTGGAGAGGAAAGGGAATAGGAAGGAGGAGAGGGTGGAGAGGAAAGGGAATAGGGAGAGGAGAAGGGGGAGAGGAAAGGGAATAGGGAGGAGGAGAAGGTGGAGAGGAAAGGGAATAGGGAGGAGGAGAAGGTTGGAGAGGAAAGGGAATAGGGAGGAGGAGAAGGTGGAGAGGAAAGGGATAGGGGAGGAGGAGAAGGGGGAGAGGAAAGGGAATAGGGGAGGAGGAGAAGGTGGAGAGGAAAGGTATAGGGAGGAGCAGATAGGGTTGGGAGATGAAGGGGAATATGGGGAGGAGGAGAAGGTGGAGAGGAAAGGGAATAGGGAGGAGGAGAAGTGGAGAGGAAAGGGAATAGGGAGGAGGAGAAGGTGGAGAGGAAGGGAATAGGGTGGAAGAGAAGTTGCGGAGGAAGGGGACTAGGGGGGAGGAGTTGGAGAGGAAAGGGAAGAGGGAGGAGGAGAAGGTGGAGAGGAAAGGAATAGGGAAGAGAAGAAGGTGGAGAGGAAAGGGAATAGGAAGGAGGAGAGGGTGGAGAGGAAAGGAAATTGGAAGGAGGAGAAGGTGTAGAGGAAAGGGAATAGGGAGGAGGAGAAGGTGGAGAGGAAAGGGAATAGGGAGGAGAAGGTGGAGAGGAAAAGGGGATAGGGAGGAGGAGGTGGAGAGGAAAGGGAATAGGGAGGAGGAAAAGGTGGAGATGAAAGGAAATAGGGCGGAGGAGAAGGTGGAGAGGAAAGGGAATAGGGAGGAGGAGAAGGTGGAGAGGAAAGGGAATAGGGAGGAGAAGAAGGTGGAGAGGAAAGGGAATAGGAAGGAGGAGAGGGTGGAGAGGAAAGGAAATTGGAAGGAGGAGAAGGTGGAGAGGAAAGGGAATAGGGAGGAGGAGAAGGTGGAGAGGAAAGGGAATAGGGAGGAGGAGAAGGTGGAGAGGAAAGGGGATAGGAGGAGGAGGTGGAGAGGAAAGGGAATAGGGAGGAGGAAAAGGTGGAGATGAAAGGGAATAGGATGGAGGACAAGGTGGAGAGCAAAGGGAATAGGAAGGAGGAGAAGGTGGAGAGGAAAGAGAATAGGGAGGAGAAGAAGGTGGAGAAGAAGGGAATAGGGAGGAGGAGAAGGTGGAGAGGAAAGGGAATAGGGAGGAGGAGAAGGTGGAGAGGAAAAGGAATAAGGAGGAGGAGAAGGTGGAGAGGAAAGGGAATAGGGAGGAGGATAAGGTGGAGAAGAAAGGGAATAGGGAGGAGGAGAAGGTGGAGAGGAAAGGGATTAGGGAGGAGGAGGTGGAGAGGAAAGGGAATAGGGAGGAGGAGAAGGTGAGAAGGAAAGGGAATAGGGAGGAGGAGAAGGTGGAGAGGAAAGGAAATAGGAAGGAGGAGATGGTGGAGAGGAAAGGGAATAGGGAGGAGGAGAAGGTGAGAAGAAAGGGAATAGGGAGGAGGAGAAGGTGGAGAGGAAAGGGAATAGGGAGGAGGAGGTGGAGAGGAAAGGGAATAGGGAGGAGGAGAAGGTGGAGAGGAAAGGGAATAGGGAGGGAGGAGAAGGTTGGAGAAGAATGGGAATAGGGAGGAGGAGAAGGTGGAGAGGAAAGGGAATAGGGAGGAGGCGAAGGTGGAGAGGAAAGGGAATAGGGAGGAGGAGAAGGTGTAGAGGAAGGGAATAGGGAGGAGGAGGTGGAGAGGAAACGGAATAGGGAGGAGGAGGTGGAGAGGAAAGGAAATAGGGAGGAGGAGAAGGTGGAGAGGAAAGGGATTAGGGAGGAGAGGAGAAGGTGGAGAGGAAAGGGAATAGGGAGGAGGAGTAGGTGGAGAAGTAAGGGAATAGGGAGGAGGAGAAGGTGGATAGGAAAGGGAATAGGGAGGAGGAGCTGGAGAGGAAAGGGAATAGGGGGGAGGAGAAGGTGGAGAGGAAAGGGAATAGGGAGAGGAGAAAGTGGAGAGGAAAGGGAATAGGGAGGAGGAGGTGGAGAGGAAAGGGAATAGGGAGGAGGAAAGGTGGAGAGGAAAGGGAATAGGGTGGAGGAGAAGGTGTAGAGGAAAGGGAATAGGGAGGAGGAGAAGGTGTAGAGGAAAGGGAATAGGGAGGAGGAGAAGGTGTAGAGGAAAGGGAATAGGGAGGAGGAGAAGGTGGAGAGGAAAGAGAAATAGGGAGGAGGAGAAGGTGGGAGAGGAAAGGGAATAGGAGGAGGAGAAAGGTGGAGAGAAAAGGGAATAGGGAGGAGGAGAAGGTGGAGAGGGAAAGGGAATAGGGAGGAGGAGAAGGTGGAGAGGGAAGGGAATAGGGAGGAGGAGAAGTGGAGAGGAAAGGGAATAGGGAGGAGGAGGACAGGTGGAGAGGAAAGGGTATAGGGAGGAGAAGAAGGTGGAGATGAAAGGGAATATGGAGGAGGAGAAGGTGGAGAGGAAAGGGAATAGGGAGGAGGAGGTGGAGAGGAAAGGGAATAGGAAGGAGGAGAGGGTGGAAGGAAGGAAGGAGGAGGAAGGTGAGAGGAAAGGGAAATAGGAGAGAGAAGGTGGGAGAGGAAAGGGAATAGGGAGGAGGAGAAGGTGGAGAGGAAAGGGAATAGGGAGGAGGAGAAGGTGGAGAGGAAGGGAATAGGGAGGAGGAGAAGGTGGAGAGGAAAGGGAATAGGGAGGGAGGAGAAGGTGGAGAGGAAAGGGAATAGGGAGGAGGAAGAAGGTGGAGAGGAAAGGTATAGGGAGGAGAAGAAGGTGGAGATGAAAGGGAATATGGAGGGAGGAGAAGGTGGAGAGGAAAGGGAATAGGGAGGAGGAGAAGGTGGAGAGGAAAGGGAATAGGGAGAGGAGAAGGTGGAGAGGAAAGGGAATAGGGTGGAAGAGAAGTTGCGAGGAGGGGACAGGGGGGAGGAGTTGGAGAGGAAAAGGGAATAGGAGGAGGAGAAGGTGGAGAGGAAAGGGAATAGGAAGGAGAAGAAGGTGGAGAGGAAAGGGAATAGGAAGGAGGAGAGGTGGAGAGAAAGGAAATTGGAAAGGAGGAGAAGGTGTAGAGGAAAGGAAAGGGAGGAGGAGAAGGTGGAGAGGAAAGGGAAAGGGAGGAGAAGGTGGAGAGGAAAGGGGATAGGAGAGAGAGGTGAGAGGAAAGGGAATAGGGAGGAGGAAAAGGTGGAGATGAAAGGAAATAGGGCGGAGGGAGAAGGTGGAGAGGAAAGGGAAATAGGGAGGAGGAGAAGGTGGAGAGGAAAGGAATAGGGAGGAGAAGAAGGTGGAGAGGAAAGGGAATAGGAAGGAGGAGAGGGTGGAGAGGAAAGGAATTGGAAGGAGGAGAAGGTGGAGAGGAAAGGGAATAGGGAGGAGGAGAAGGTGGAGAGGGAAAGGGAATAGGGAGGAGGAGAAGGTGGAGAGGAAAGGGGATAGGGAGGAGGAGGTGGAGAGGAAAGGGAATAGGGAGGAGGAAAAGGTGGAGATGAAAGGGAATAGGATGGAGGACAAGGTGGAGAGCAAAGGGAATAGGAAGGAGGAGAAGGTGGAGAGGAAGGAGATAGGGAGGAGAAGAAGGTGGAGAAGAAAGGGAATAGGGAGGAGGAGAAGGTGGAGAGGAAAGGGAATAGGGAGGAGGAGAAGGTGGAGAGGAAAAGGAATAAGGAGGAGGAGAAGGTGGAGAGGAAAGGGAATAGGGAGGAGGATAAGGTGGAGAAGAAAGGGAATAGGGAGGAGGAGAAGGTGGAGAGGAAAGGGATTAGGGAGGAGGAGGTGGAGAGGAAAGGGAATAGGGAGGAGGAGAAGGTGGAGAGGAAAGGGAATAGGGAGGAGGAGAAGGTGGAGAGGAAAGAAATAGGAAGAGAGATGTGGAGAGGAAAGGGAATAGGAGGAGGAGAAGGTGGAGAAGAAAGGGAATAGGGGAGGGAGGAGAAGGTGGGAGAGGAAAGGAATAGGGAGGAGGAGTGGAGAGGAAAGGGAATAGGGAGGAGGAGAAGGTGGAGAGGAAAGGGAATAGGGAGGAGGAGAAGGTTGGAGCAGAATGGGGAAATAGGGAGGAGGAGAAGGTGGAGAGGAAAGGGAATAGGGAGGAGGCGAAGGTGGAGAGGAAAGGGAATAGGGAGGAGGAGAAGGTGTAGAGGAAAGGAATAGGAGGAGGAGGTGGAGAGGAAACGGAATAGGGAGGAGGAGGTGGAGAGGAAAGGAAATAGGGAGGAGGAGAAGGTGGAGAGGAAAGGGATTAGGGAGGAGGAGAAGGTGGAGAGGAAAGGGAATAGGGAGGAGGAGTAGGTGGAGAAGTAAGGGAATAGGGAGGAGGAGAAGGTGGATAGGAAAGGAATAGGGAGAGGGAGCTGGAGAGGAAAGGGAATAGGGGGAGGAGAAGGTGGAGAGGAAAGGGAATAGGGAGGAGGAGAAAGGGAGAGGAAAGGGAATAGGGAGGAGGAGGTGGAGAGGAAAGGGAATAGGGAGGAGGAAAAGGTGGAGAGGAAGGGAATAGGGTGGAGGAGAAGGGTGTAGAGGAAAGGGAATAGGGAGGAGGAGAAGGTTGTAGAGGAAAGGGAATAGGGAGGAGGAGAAGTGTAGAGGAAAGGGAATAGGGAGGAGGAGGAAGGTGGAGAGGAAAGAGAATAGGGAGGAGGAGAAGGTGGAGAGGAAAGGGAATAGGGAGAGAAGGAGGTGGAGAGGAAAGGGAATAGGGAGAGGAGGTGGAGAGGAAAGGGAATAGGGAGGAGGAGAAGGTGGAGAGGAAAGGGAGTAGGGAGGAGGAGGTGGGAGAGGAAAGGGAATAGGGAGGAGGAGGTGGAGAGGAAAGGGAATAGGGAGGAGGAGATGGTGGAGAGGAAAGGAGTAGGGAGGAGGAGGTGGAGAGAAAGGAAATTGGAAGGAGGAGAAGGTGGAGAGGAAAAGGAATAGGGAGGAGGAGAAGGTGGAGAGGAAAGGGAATAGGGAGGAGGAGAAGGTGGAGAGAAAGGGAATAGGGAGGGAGAAGAAGGTGGAGAGGAAAGCGAATAGGAAGGAGGAGAGGGTGGAGAGGAAAGGAAATTGGAAGGAGGAGAAGGTGGAGAGGAAGGAATAGGGAGGAGGAGAAGGTGGAGAGGAAAGGGGAATAGGAGGAGGAGAAGGTGGAGAGGAAGGGGATAGGAGAGGAGGTGGAGAGGAAAGGGATAGGGAGGAGGAAAATGGGTGGATGAATGAAGGGAATAGGGCGAGGAGAAGGTGGAGAGGAAAGGAATAGGGAGGAGGAGAAAGGTGGAGAGGAAAGGAATAGGGAGGAGAAGAAGGTGGAGAGGAAAGGGAATAGAAGGAGGAGAGGGTGGAGAGGAAAGGAAATTGGAAGGAGGAGAAGGTGGAGAGGAAAGGNTAGGGAGGAGGAGAAGGTGGAGAGGAAAGGGAATAGGAGGAGGAGTAGGTGGAGAAGTAAGGGAATAGGGAGGAGGGAAGGTGGATAGGAAAGGGAATAGGGAGGCAGGAGCTGGAGAGGAAAGGGAATGGGGGCGGAGAAGGTGGAGAGGAAGGGAATAGGGAGGAGGAGAAGTGGAGGAAGGGAATAGGGAGAGGAG
Source organism: Oncorhynchus kisutch (assembly GCF_002021735.2). NCBI lineage: Eukaryota > Metazoa > Chordata > Actinopteri > Salmoniformes > Salmonidae > Oncorhynchus > Oncorhynchus kisutch. The sequence continues at coordinate 55,967,852 of NC_034192.2, read as the reverse complement.
GTGGAGAGGAAAGGGAATAGGAGGAGGAAAAGGTGGAGAGGAAAGGAATAGGGTGGAGGAGAAGGTGTGAGGAAAGGGAATAGGGAGGAGGAGAAGGTGTAGAGGAAAGGGAATAGGGAGGAGGAGAAGGTGTAGAGGAAAGGAATAGGGAGGAGGAGAAGGTGGAGAGGAAAGAGATAGGGAGGAGGAGAAGGTGAGAGGAAAGGGAATAGGGAGGAGGAGAAGGTGGAGAGACAAAGGGAATAGGAGGAGGAGAAGGTGGAGAGAAAGGGAATAGGGAGGAGGAGAAGGTGGAGAGGGAAGGGAATAGGGAGGAGGAGGAAGGTGGAGAGGAAAGGGAATAGGGAGGAGGAGAAGGTGGAGAGGAAAGGGTATAGGGAGGAAGAAGAAGGTGGAGATGAAAGGGAATATGGAGAGGAGAAGGTGGAGAGGAAAGGGAGGAGGAGGAGGTGGAGAGGAAGGGAATAGGAAGGAGGAGAGGGTGGAAGAAAGGGAAAGGGAGGAGGAGAAGGAGAGGAAGGGAATAGGGAGGAGGAGAAGGTGGAGAGGAAAGGGAATAGGGAGGAGGAGAAGGTGGAGAGGAAAGGGAAGGAGGAGGAGAAGGTGGAGAGGAAAGGGAATAGGGAGGAGGAGAAGGTGGAGAGGAAAGGGAATAGGGAGGAGGAGAAGGTGGAGAGGAAAGGGTATAGGGAGGAGAAGAAGGTGGAGATGAAAGGGAATATGGAGGAGGAGAAGGTGGAGAGGAAAGGGAATAGGGAGGAGGAGAAGGTGGAGAGGAAAGGGAATAGGGAGGAGGAGAAGTGGAGAGGAAAGGGAATAGGGTGGAAGAGAAGTTGCGGAGGAAGGGGACTAGGGGGAGGAGTTGGAGAGGAAAGGGAATAGGGAGGAGGAGAAGGTGGAGAGGAAAGGGAATAGGAAGGAGAAGAAGGTGGAGAGGAAAGGAATAGGAAAGGAGGAGAGGGTGAGAGGAAAGGAAATTGGAAGGAGGAGAAGGTGTAGAGGAAAGGGAAGTAGGGAGGAGAGAAGGTGGAGAGGAAAGGGAATAGGGGAGAAGGTGGAGAGGAAAGGGGAATAGGGAGGAGGAGGTGGAGAGGAAAGGGAATAGGGAGGAGGAAAAGAGTGGAGATGAAGGAAATAGGGAGGAGAGGAGAAGGTGGAGAGGAAAGGGATAGGGAGGAGGAGAAGGTGGAGAGGAAAAGGAATAGGGAGGAGAAGAAGGTGGAGAGGAAAGGGAATAGGAAGGAGGAGAGGGTGGAGAGGAAAGGAATTGGAAGGAGGAGAAGGTGGAGAGGAAAGGGAATAGGGAGAGAGAAGGTGGAGAGAAAGGAATAGGGAGGAGGGGAGAAGGAAAAGGGAGGGGGGGGGGTGGAGAGGAAAGGGGATAGGGAGGAGGAGGTGGAGAGGAAAGGGAATAGGGAGGAGGAAAGGTGGAGATGAAAGGGAATAGGATGGAGGACAAGGTGGAGAAGCAAAGGGAATAGGAAGGAGGAGAAGGTGGAGAGGAAAGAGAATAGGGAGGAGAAGAAGGTGGAGAAGAAAGGGAATAGGGAGGAGGAGAAGGTGGAGAGGAAAGAATAGGGAGGAGGAGAAGGTGGAGAGGAAAGGAATAAGGAGGAGGAGAAGGTGGAGAGGAAAGGGAATAGGGAGGAGGATAAGGTGGAGAAGAAAGGGAATAGGGAGGAGGAGAAGGTGGAGAGGAAAGGGATTAGGGAGGAGGAGGTGGAGAGGAAAGGGAATAGGGAGGAAGGAAGGTGGAGAGGAAAGGAATAGGGAGGAGGAGAAGGTGGAGAGGAAAGAAATAGGAAGGAGGAGATGGTGGAGAGGAAAGGGAATAGGGAGGAGGAGAAGGTGGAGAAGAAAGGGAATAGGGAGGAGGAGAAGGTGGAGAGGAAAGGGAATAGGGAGGAGGAGGTGGAGAGGAAAGGGAATAGGGAGGAGGAGAAGGTGGAGAGGAAAGGGAATAGGAGGAGGAGAAGGTTGGAGAAGAATGGGAATAGGGAGGAGGAGAAGGTGGAGAGGAAAGGGAATAGGGAGGAGGCGAAGGTGGAGAGGAAAGGGAATAGGGAGGAGGAGAAGGTGTAGAGGAAAGGGAATAGGGAGGAGGAGGTGGAGAGGGAAACGGAATAGGGAGGAGAGGTGGAGAGGAAAAGGAAATAGGGAGGAGGAGGAAGGTGGAGAGGAAGGGATTAGGGAGGAGGAGAAGGTGGAGAGGAAAGGGAATAGGGAGGAGGAGTAGGTGGGAGAAGTAAGGGAATAGGGAGGAGGGAGAAGGTGGATAGGAAAGGGAATAGGGAGGAGGAGCTGGAGAGGAAAGGGAATAGGGGGGAGGGAGAAGGTGGAGAGGAAAGGGAATAGGGAGGAGGAGAAAGTGGAGAGGAAAGGGAATAGGGAGGAGGAGGTGGAGAGGAAAGGGAATAGGGAGGAGGAAAAGGTGGAGAGGAAAGGGAATAGGGTGGAGGAGAAGGTGTAGAGGAAAGGGAATAGGGAGGAGGAGAAGGTGTAGAGAAAGGGAATAGGGAGGAGGAGAAGGTGTAGAGGAAAGGGAATAGGGAGGAGGAGAAGGTGGAGAGGAAAGAGAATAGGGAGGAGGAGAAGGTGGAGAGGAAAGGGAATAGGGAGAAGGAGGTGGAGAGGAAAGGGAATAGGGAGGAGGAGGTGGAGAGGAAAGGGAATAGGGAGGAGGAGAAGGTGGAGAGGAAAGGGAGTAGGGAGGGAGGTGGAGAGGAAAGGGAAATAGGGAGGAGGAGGTGGAGAGGAAAGGGAATAGGGAGGAGGAGATGGTGGAGAGGAAAGGGAGTAGGGAGGAGGAGGTGGAGAGGAAAGGAAATTGGAAGGAGGAGAAGGTGGAGAGGAAAGGGAATAGGGAGGAGGAGAAGGTGGAGAGGAAAGGGAATAGGGAGGAGGAGAAGGTGAGAGGAAAGGGAATAGGGAGGAGAAGAAGGTGGAGAGGAAAGCGAATAGGAAGGAGGAGAGGGTGGAGAGGAAAGGAAATTGGAAGGAGGAGAAGGTGGAGAGGAAAGGGAATAGGGAGGAGGAGAAGGTGGAGAGGAAAGGGAATAGGGAGGAGGAGAAGGTGGAGAGGAAAGGGGATAGGGAGGAGGAGGTGGAGAGGAAAGGAATAGGGAGGAGGAAAAGGTGGAGATGAAAGGGAATAGGGCGGAGGAGAAGGTGGGAGGAAAGGGAATAGGGAGGAGGAGAAGGTGGAGAGGAAAGGGAATAGGGAGGAGAAGAAGGTGGAGAGGAAAGGGATAGGAAGGAGGAGAGGGTGGAGAGGAAAGGAAATTGGAAGGAGGAGAAGGTGGAGAGGAAAGGGAATAGGGAGGAGGAGAAGGTGGAGAAGAAAGGGAATAGGGAAGGAGGAGGTGGAGAGGAAAGGGAATAGGGAGGAGGAGAAGGTGGAGAGGAAAGGGAATAGGGAGGAGGAGAAGGTGGAGAGGAAAGGAAATAGGAAGGAGGAGATGGTGGAGAGGAAAGGGAATAGGGAGGAGGAGAAGGTGGAGAAGAAAGGGAATAGGGAGGAGGAGAAGGTGGAGAGGAAAGGGAATATGGAGGAGGAGGTGGAGAGGAAAGGGAATACGTAGGAGGAGAAGGTGGAGAGGAAAGGGAATAGGGAGGAGGAGAAGGTGTAGAGGAAAGGGAATAGGGAGGAGGAGAAGGTGGAGAGGAAAGGGAATAGGGAGGAGGAGGTGGAGAGGAAACGGAATAGGGAGGAGGAGGTGGAGAGGAAAGGAAATAGGGAGGAGGAGAACGTGGAGAGGAACGGATTAGGGAGGAGGAGAAGGTGGAGAGGAAAGGGAATAGGGAGGAGGAGTAGGTGGAGAAGTAAGGGAATAGGGAGGAGGAGAAGGTGGAGAGGAAAGGGAATAGGGAGGAGGAGCTGGAGAGGAAAGGGAATGGGGGGGAGGAGAAGGTGGAGAGGAAAGGGAATAGGGAGGAGGAGAAAGTGGAGAGGAAAGGGAATAGGGAGGAGGAGGTGGAGAGGAAAGGGAATAGGGGAGGAGGAAAAGGTGGAGAGGAAAGGGAATAGGGTGGAGGAGAGGTGTAGAGGAAAGGGAATAGGGAGGAGGAGAAGGTGTAGAGGAAAGGGAATAGGGAGGAGGAGAAGGTGTAGAGGAAAGGGAATAGGGAGGAGGAGAAGGTGGAGAGGAAAGAGAATAGGGAGGAGGAGAAGGTGGAGAGGAAACGGAATAGGGAGGAG